>NW_006399863.1:958124-981604 GCF_000299155.1 Elephantulus edwardii | reverse complement strand
ATAAGTCCCTTATCTGATATGATATTACCGAATACTTTTTCCCAGTCAGTGGCTTCCCTTTTTACCCTACTGGAGAAGTTTTTGGATGTGCATAGTTTTTGTCCCAAGTGAGGGTCGGCAGAGCAGACTTGCCAAGTGAACTGGGGTCTCTGGCCCAGAGTCTGCCAGCATTTGGGCATGCCAGGATGGTAAAATACAGACATGTCAGGCCACACCTGCAGGGTAAGAGTAAGTGTCTTGGGAGTATTGGTGTAAACAGGATGTGGCCTCTGACTTCTTGAGGAGAGGTGAGGATGAAACACAGATGTGTCAAATGCGTTAATGGCTACCCATGGCAGACAGTGTTTAGTGGAGCTACCCGATTAAAACAAGCTTGGAAGCGGGAGTGGCATCCACTTCTGTAATAGCTTGCCTCTGGAAAGCCTATGAACCTGGAGAAAGGATGAAAGTCACACAAGTGTTGAGGACTTTCTCTCATAGAGTCACTAGGAGTCGCCTATGACTCCATGACACTTAACAACAGCAACATGGTAGGTTAGCCTAAGGAGTGAGCACCTCTCTGATGTTACTGTTCATCTTACAACTGTCTATTGTTTGGCTGAAAACTAGCCACAGGGGTAAATTTAGTTCCAGTCTAGAGCATATTTTGAGGTGGCATCATTTGGAAGGTCCCCTAGGTTGTACTGAACCAGTAAACCTAAAGTCAGCACAAAATAACCAAGACAAAGGAAGACTGAGAAGAGCACAAGAGTTAAAGTTGACAAAAGCAAATACCATCACATACCCAATTATTCAATCATAGTAATAGCGCTAATCTTGTAGGGAATACAGAAACAGTCAAGCTGAAGAGGGGAGGGGAGAAAGGGAGGGAGGGAAAGAAAGAGAGGAAAATGCGCGCGTGCACACACACGTGCGTGCACGCCAGGCTCTTGTCTCCATTTTTGAGTTGGAGTTGCGTGAAGCAGCAGCAGCAAGGCGCTCTTGTCTTGGTTGTGGATCTGTGTAGATCGGTTATTTTTTATTTAAACCTCTTGTTTATAGTCAACAAGACCTCCTGGAGGGCACTTGGCATTTAAGGCCAAGCCCTTGTCTTCATTTTGGAAACTGGGTGAAGCAGCTGGACTCTATAAGCTGGGCTCTTGTGTTTTGGTTAAGCATTGGTGCGGAATGTTTGTTGTGGGGTTTTTTTGTTGTGTTTTTTTTTTTAATTTAAGCCTCTTGTTTAGAGTCAACAAGACCTCCTGGAGTGCTCTGTATTTAAACGTTGGGCCAAAGGATTATATTTTAATCCCCTCTTATTATCTTTTGGAGGAACATTCGTCTAAGTCTTACAGCACTTTAGTCAGTTTGCTGTTCTGAGGTAATTTGGGTTTTCTGAACCCTGTGCCACTGGGGTCTCAAATGTCATAATGGAACAACTGTGCCATAGGTGTGTCAAACACCGTAAGAACTACCCATCAATGACTGGTGGAGCTCCCAGACTGATTCAGGTTGGGAAGGAGGAGTGGCATCCACTTCCTAAACCACATGCTTCTGGAGACGCTATGAACTTGGAGAAACGATGACAGTTCTAGAAAGGCTTCAGGCCTTTTGTTCATAGGGTCGCTTATGAGTCGTGCTCGACTCAACAGCAGGCAATCAACAACAACAACATGTATTTATATGTGTGATGCTAATATGTCTATGAATATAATCATACTGGAAGCAAAGTTATGAAGATATATTACCTATAACTAAATATCTTGAAGGACTGAGTCACTGGGCATAGTCGGGACATAGTCATGGGGGACATCAAGGTCAACTGACAGCCTTTACAGTGTAAACTAAGATTGAGCAGTGACTGTGTTCTTGAAAGTGTGTGAGCTTTCATCTAAGGTCCAACGCTTGGTCTCTCCTTTGCTGAAGCAAAGCAGAGTGAATAAAAGCCAAGGAGCTTGAGAACAATTCATCCAAAGACCTAATGAACCACCTGAATCCCAAATCCCCAAATCTGAGATCAGAATAAATGGTGCCCGGCTACTGCTGCTGAAAAGGAAATATGGTAGAAGGTTCTGGGCAGAGTGAAGGGGTGAAGATGTGGCCCAAAGCTCAAGATCCTCATAATGACCCATGTGATTCCTTTTCCTTCCTCTCTAATTTCTTTTCCTTCTTTCCTTCCCTCTCCACTTCTTCCCCACCATTCGTGCTTCTTGGTCTCTTGCTCAAAGAATTAATCTTAGTGATGAGCTCCAGCTTGAGAAGTTACCTACCCAGCTTGGCAGGCTGGGCTGAAAGTTTTCAGTCCCAAAGAGCGGAGACCGTATCTTCTGGGAAGTGAGCAGGCGTATGTGTGACGGTTAGACATAAGTAGACCCCACAGGACTCAGGGTTTCTGTTTTCCACTAAAAGGCGTGTGAATAGCAACACCCAGGGTGGAATATTCATCTCAACACTGTGCCTCCCACAGACAAAAGATCCACACCCCACGGGCATGTGTTCCCTCTTCAGGGTCACACAGGGGTTTTTCTAACTCAGAGACATGGTAGCTGCTGGGTGATAGATGACCACACCTGGGCCTGAGAGGGTGGTCAGCTGCACCCCCAGGGCCCACAGCCAGTCTTCTTCCTCCCTCCTTGTGCTGCTGAAAGAGCCCATTTGTGTGTAATTTGGCTAAGAAACACCCTGCTGCTTTCCAAGCCCTTTATTGTTTCTGTTACACAAATATCTGGGAAAAAAAATCATCATTTCCCACTCAGCATTGAGCCAAAATTGACTGCTGTCTCCATATAATAAAGCGGCGTGTTCTACGTCTCTCTTCTAATTGGAAGACAGAAAAGTCTCAGCAGACGGGAAGAACGTGTTTATTGATCTAGCTTCATCCCAACAACTGGACTGTACCGCAGGGAATGGGCAGAGAGAAATAGAGACAGGGCCTGTTTTAAACACTTCCCAAGTGGCTCTCCAGCAGTATTAACGAGCAAGGGACTGGGAGGTTTGTTAGGACGTTGTGTGATGGAGTAAGTGAGGGCAGAGCGGGCTGCCTCATAATGACCTGAAAATTCAGTGGGAAATGAAATAGGAAAGAACAACGTATTCCTCCAGCTCTCCCTCTCTCTTGCAGATCTGGAAATGCACTCATTCCCCCCCAAAATGTAGCAATAATAAAGCTCTCATGAATGCTGCAACAAACCTAGTGGGCTTGCAGGGAAAGACAGCAATTCTTTAACATATTCTCAGCAGAAGCTGTGGAGAGCTAGAATCTGGGGCAGCACAGCTGGGCAGAAGCCCAGAAGCAGCTCACTGCTGGCCCTTGGCATGGGTCTGCATCTCTTCCATCTTTCTGTATCCAGCCCTGCTCCCACTCTCTCAGGTCTACCTGCTTGTTGTGCCAAAGGAGACAATTGTCCCAGCATGGCCTTCAGGGCACCATAGTGGCCCTTTGATCATGTCCTAGTTTGACAATGACCTTGCAAAGATTCCCAGATAGGCTGTTAACATACACCCAGAGCCCAGCCTTTGGCACAGGCCACCTCTGGCTCCATCTAGCAACCTGTAGAAAGCCGGGCACGTGCCTACTGCTTGCCTGGATCTTGGCCTTGGGGGCTTGCAGGGTCCCCCGCCAGAACAGCCGCCTTTTTCTCTGCTGTGCCTGACTCATCATTGAGGTGCCTACTTACAGACACCCTGCAGGCAGCCCAGCCTAGCTCTTCCCACCCAGAATATGAGCAGCAAGGTTGGACCCTGAACTTCTGGGTCACCCTCAGAGGGACTGGCTCCCTTTTGGAAGCTGTTCCTGAGAGCCAGGATTCTAAGGGAACTGGAGAGTGAGAGAATGTAAGCAGTAGGAGACATCAAGGGCTAGGAATTTGGCAGATTCAGATTCCAATCCCAACCGCACCACTTACTTCCTAGACCCTAGGCAAGTTCACCCAATCTTCCTTAGCCTCATTCCCCTGACTATAAAACAGGGATGGTAGCAATTCATAATACTGAAGGGAAGATTAACTGAGATGGTCCATGAAAGGCCTTCAAGGCATTCTGTAAGTGTTTGAAGAATTGAAAGAAAGATGATTTGAATGAATCAATGAATGTGTAATTTAAGGGCACAGAAAAATCAGACTAAATGAATGTATTATGCACGCAATTGAAATTCAAAAGATCTGATTTGTCTTGCTAACTGATACTGAGTTGAAAGAACTGCAAAAGAAACTTTATTGTAGACATATTTACATATAAAACTTTCTAGTTTTATGTGAGAAGTTATTACAAAAACATATAGTAGTGACCTGTTATCTGCAGGGGGTGTGTTTTAAGACCCCCAGTGGATGTCTGAAACCAGGAATAGTGCTGAACCCCTTTATAGACTGCATTTTATCCTATACCTGCATAGAACGGGCATCTAGGATGGTCTGGGTGGCCCTTTTTTTAACCCCTGGAATCTCAGCAGGGTAAAGAACAGCCATATATTTTCACACAGCTTATGCTCTGCAGGGAAGAAGAAAGTCAGCTTCAGGACAGAGCTAAATGCGGTGAAATTTCCTCATACTGTTCCGGAAAAAGGCACAATTTAAATACTTTTCTGCAGAGGTTGACCATGGTCTCCTAAAACCATAGAAAGTGAAATCACTGTACACATATTTGAATGTGACTTACAATTATGAAAAGCTCAGTGATAAGCTCCATTTCCCATACTTTGGGCATGTGGCCAAGAGGGACCAATACTTGGAGAAGGACATCACACTTGGAAAGGTGGAGGGAAAGTGCAGGAGAGGAAGTAACAGATGACATGGATTGACACGATAATCGGGGCAATGGGATTAAGTGTGGAAGAGTCAGAGGGACTGGCTCAGGACAGGGCAGGGTTCAAAGCTGTTATACATAGAGTTGTTATGAGTCACAGGCAACTAGATGGCACATAACAACAATAGTGACATAGAGAATTGTATGCTGCACTGCTAATCAAAAGATTGGCAGTTCAAATCCACCAACTGCTCCAGAAGAAGGATAGGCTGTCTCCTCCAATGAGAATTTATAACCTCAGAAATTCAGCGGAGGGTTTCCATGAGTTGAAACATTACAAACATTATTATAAAGGGTAATTCGGACCTCCAAGGATCAAAATCCATCTAACAATCTGCCATTTAAGAATGAGAGGCAGGGAAAATTCTGCTTAGGAAATAAATGATTCAATTGAGCAACTCTTCAGCATCCAGATAGCTTCCAACAATCATGCAGTATCCAAATTATTTTTTATAACAAATATCAACCTACATTTCTGACCAAGACCATTGTAGGTCTGGAGGACAGATCCCGAAAATGTATCCCAAACAGAGCTGTGCTCCCTTGTTTCAGCAGTAGGGGGAGCAGTTGAGATGACCCAGTGGGACGAATTTCTCACAAGACTGAAATATAAATAACTGGCCTGCAGGGAGGACTGCTATCTTGACCCAAAAGATAGACTGTATTTGGGCAGACTTTGATGTTTAATTGAACACGTCTTGCAGAACTCCAAAGGAGCACATCCTATGATTCTAATAATCTTTGAGCCAGCTCTGACGCAGGAATTCTCCTTTCTTTACCCAGATAAGAAGCAGTAGACTATGTCCCTAAGGAGACATTCCCTGGGGCGAGCAGCTACAACGTGGGTGTAGATTCTGAAGGCTGAAAGGAACAGCAACATGACAGAGAATCCTGTCTCTCCTGCTCCCCCCGTTCCCACTCGCGTCCTTTTGTTGTGAAATAGAAAATGGTCGGACCTAAGAGAAATGGTCAAGAAAGAAATAAAATTCAACTCTAACAGCTTGAAGATGCTGCCAATCATTCTGAGTCTTATTGGGAAAGTAGAGAACACAAGCCCCTTTGGTAAAGTTGGTTGAGTGAGAAGGAAAAATGAAGAGTAAGCCCTCAGGGAGTTTGATCATAGTCCAATTAAGGGGTGGAAGGTTCCCAAACAGGCAGAAGACAACAATGCCATGAACGGGTGGGTACCTTTCTACCTGGACTTGGGCCTGGTGGGGCAAAGGATAAGGCCAGCCCTTCTCACCAGGGTGCTCCATAGCAATAGGCCAGGAAAAACTAGAAGACCCAAGGTCCAAAAGGTAAGATCAAGAATCTCTCTACTAAATTCTAGAAGAAGCTTCAGCTTAGTATAAGACTACTAGTTGGGCCATGTTGTTATAATGTGTAACATACTGTTACCTAAGAGGTGCAAAGTTCAAATCCAAAGGAGAAAGATGGGAAGACTCCTCCCCAAAAGACTGGAAGTCCACCAGCGAGTCACTCTGAGTCAGAATGGACTTGATGACAGTGGATTTTGTTCTGTGTTGTTGTTGGGTTTTTTTATTTTTATTTCCTTTTTAAATAACTGAAAAGTTTCTTATCAGGAGGGCTAAAGGTGATCTGCAGGAGAAAATTTCATTTGGGGGCCTGTAGAAACAAAAAGCAAGAATGTAAGTGCTGGACCCAGAGTTATTTGATGGTTTACTATTACCCCCTCGACCCCAAAAATCCAAATCCAAAAGTTAAGTAAATAAACAAAATAATTAGAGGAGCATGAGATGATGATGGCAAGAGTTATCATTGGCTCTTGTCCCCTTGGCGATAGGATGCTAGTTCCTGTGCCCAAGCGTGATGCCAGGGACTGCCTGCCTGTGTGACAGGCTCTGAGTGCCAGGTGACAGCAGAAGCAGCAAGCTGTATTTTTTTTCCCCACCCCTCTACCTTGCCAACCACCTGGGATGAGAGCGTTCCTTCAACCCATAAACAACCAAGACTAATAGAATCTCTTTGGCAAGTGTGGCTGGCGGAGATCATTGCCATCTCATCCAGCTCCGAGGGAGGACACAGTTTCCTAGTTACACATGGAAGGGTTGAAGGACCACATGGAGGGGGAAAGAAGACATCTGAAACATGTACTTTTTGGAAAAAATAAATTCCAATGTGAGCCATATTGCTTTACTGTCTCTAGAAAAATCTTTCTGCTCTATGGATTTCAGGTTGGGATACTTTTGAGATGTTGTCTTGTGTATTTTAAAAAAGCAGTGATTGTAGGAAGTGCTCTAGGAACCCCAGGAGATGTGCTGAGGCTCCGGGAAAGAAATAGCCACTCTGTTCACAATCATTCTCTTTATGACGTGGCCTTGACACTAGGGGCAGAGGATGGACAGTGCCTGTCAATAGCTCTCGGAAGTCATTTTCTCTCCAGGCATTATGTCCAAAGAGTGTCTTCCCTGCCCTGCTAAAGACACCATTCCCTTAGTAGTAAAGTTAGTATGCCCCTTTACCTGTGAAGAAAATTACCCTTTGTCTGAGAAGCAACGATGTTAGTCTAGAGACTAAGGTGCACCTGATCCAAGCCATGGTCTTCATAATTACTTGCTATGCATCAGAGAACTGGACAATGACTAACGATGACAGAAGAATAGATGCTTTTGAATTGTGGTGCTGGAGAAGAGTCTTGAACATACCAAGAAAACAAATAGGTCTGTCTTAGAGAGGGTGAAACCAAGTTTCTTCTTGGAGACCAGGATTTTGAAGCTCCATTTCACATAATTTGGGCATGTGGCCAGGAAGGACTGATCCTTGGAGAAGGACATCATGCTCGGGAGGGTGGAGGGACAGTGCAGGGCAGGACAATCCTGATGAGTTCAATTGATACAGTGATTAGGGCAATAGGGTTAGGTATGTTTGAGTCCGTGAGACTGGCTCAGGACAGAGCAGACTTCAGAGCTGCTGTACATAGGGTCCTATGAATCGCAGGCAACTTGATGGTGCATAACAACAGTTATTATTAGGTATTGTGAAGTGATTTCTACTCTTAATGACTCTTTGAGCAACAGATTGAAAACTTTCCCTAACCTGTGACATTGGCATGGTCTCCATTGTGCTTAAGCTTATTTGCTGTGGTCAGTGTGATGACCCACCTTATCGAGAGTTATTTTCTGTTTTGTTGGCATTCTGCATTTCCCAGCATATCTTTTCCAAAGGACTAACTCCTCTTAAAAACGTGCCCAAAGTTTGTGAGATCAAGTTTCACCATCTTGCTTTACAGGAGCATCCTGGTTGCACTTTCTCTAGGAAACGTTGATTTGTTACTTTGGTAAGCCATGACATATTCAATGCTCCATTCCAACACCACAGCTCAAAGACATGGATAAAGACAACACTGGCATTAGCAGCATAGACTTCAGCATCAGATTGCCTAAACTGAGCTGGCTCTATCCCTCCCTCAGGGTGTGACGTTGAGCAACCTTAACTTTGAGCTTCTCCATGCCTTCGTTTCTCTAAGTAGTTGTAGTACAGTAGTTAATAATGAAAACTCAGATTCGTAGTACAGAGCTTGAATCTCATTTACGTTGACGATGTGATGACATGCCAGTCATGTGATCCCGCAGTAGCCGTGTGATTGCACTCCTGGGATGCTTGAATGAGCCATTGAGTGGGAAGTTCAGAGAACGGCCTGCAGTAAAAACAGATGGGCCGTGCAAGGAGCTCCCCTTTTCTCAGGTTCTCCTGCATCCTCCCCCAAATCATTCCTCTCTAGTCTCCATTTTTGTCTTCAGCTCTTGTCTTCCATGTCACCCTCAAATAAGTCTTCTATGAACCTCTAAGGATCAGATACACTAGCTCCATTCCTTCCTATTATCTATCATGTACTTCCCTTAATGCCATTTATCACAATTTTAATACATGTATATTTATGATATATCATGATGAAATATCTGATGAAAAGTAGAGTTAGAAGCTCCTGAATCCTTATCACTGTACTCTTATATCCTTAGCGTTGAGTAAATTGCACACACTAAACCTCTGCTGAATAAATTAATGAAAAGTGCACAGTTTTCTTGAGCTGGTGGCATTTTTTTTTACAGGTCTCTTACCTTACTGCTTCTTAAGAAGAATTATGTTCTCATAGAAATCTCTGGTGGTGTAGTCTGTAGCATGTGGTACTGCGAATAAAAAGATTGACATTTCAGATCCACTAGCTTCTTTGAGGGAGAAAGATGGACTGCATTATCTTATCAGGATTTAGAGCTTCAGAAACCTTTTTGGAGGGTCACTGTGAATTTTACTAGACAATGACACTTGGTTTTTGTTGTTGCTTGAGGTAGAAGCTTAAGCTTGAAAGCAGAGTTCCTGAATGGTGCAAAGTGTTAACACTCAACTGCTTGGTAACTGAAACGCTTCAGGTCCATACAGAGGCACTTCGGAAGAATGAGAAAGCAACCTCCTTCAGAGGACTCAGCCACTGAAAGGCCTGGGAAGGACCATTCCGCTCTGCCACATGTGGGGCTCCGGACTCAAAGGTGACTTAATGGCAACTAGTTTCAAGTGTGAATCCACTTTATTTTTTTTCAAAGGCAAATATCCACTAGGTGATATTTTGGCAACAGGAATGAAGCCCTTATGACACTCAGACACACCAGTGTGTGTGTGTGTGTGTGTGTGTGTGTGTGTGTGTGTGCGTGTGTGTGTGTGTCCAACTGACAGTGGATGATCTAGGATTTGAGGGGAAGTGGGATGTGCCCTCCCCAGTCTGAAGGCCTGACCTAGAATCCACTCCAGCATCACTTGCTGCCTGATCCTGGGCAAAGTCTGTACCTTTATTTCCTCAGCTGTATCTAAAAACAATCCCCATCCTTAATACACAATACAGTGTCATCTTGAGGATAAACTGAGATTGTATGCAAAGTGCAAGGCACACAGTGAGCCCTCAAGAAATGCTAATGATTACTTTTTTTTTATTTGAATGCCCCAGGAACAAAAAAAAAAGAAGAAGCAGCCTGCTTTTCTGAATCTTGGTCTCCTTTAATATGCCAGGTTCCTGGCTCTATTTAAGTGGAAATGTAATCAACAGAGCCATTTAAATTTATATGTGCTCAAGATATCTTGCCTGATGTTAATCCAAGCATTTATGATCCCTTAAGGTATGTTTACATTAGCCTCCTAGAAAAAAAAAATAAATAAAATGCCTCCAGTGCATTTGAAAGGGCAGGCCGTACTGTTCACAGTGCGCAGAGCGTGAACATAAAAATTCAGGGCAGTCCAAGTATGTGGCTGCCTTGACTGCATCATTGAAATGCATACTTCTGTCTCCACGCAGTGCTGTTCCTCCAGGGCAATACAGCTAAACCCACATAAATCATGATATGCATAGGCATTTGGCTAAGGAGTGACTGTCTCAAACTACGGACCACTCTGAAGAGGTACTTTCTTTCTGCTAGCATCAAAATTTCTTTCAGTCTGTTGCCCATGGAATGATTCTCCACCGCCCTTTCACTGCCACTTCTGTTTTCTGCAGAAAGTCTCCTTTGCCTCCTTTTCATTTCTCCTTTTTCTCATTTTCAATGAGTTGTGCCACCCAGAGAGAAGGGGTCAACAATGGGTTTGTGCCTGAGTGAAGACTACAGGGTGACCGGTGGTAATCTTGACAACGAGTTGCCCCCAGAAGCACTTGGGCCAAGAGCACGTCTGGATGGCGCCTAGGAAGAATGATGTTCATTAGTGTTGTGAGCGTTCCATATTGGCAGGCCATGGGTGGTGCGTGATAAGCAGAGGCTTTGATTAATTGCTCTGTAAGCCGTATTTATATACGCTGTGACTTGGGAAGATGTTTTGATAGAGAAATTGCTCAGCTTGTTCAAAGAAACTTATTCCAAATCTGTGTGATGAGTGCCAACTCTGTCCCAGGGATCGTTCTTGCCCCCAAGCCCTGGGTCACAATGAAGCCAGAGCTCTGCTTCCCAGGTTTACAAGAAGTAAACTAAGTGAAAGAAATAAGCCAAAAGATACTTTCTGATGATAGAAAGTGCCAAAAATGCAAAGACCCTGACAGATATAGCAGGGAGTTACTGAGAGTAAAATCAAGAGCTGGTCTGACTTTGAATGATGAGACTTAGGTATCAGTGGCGGGATCTAGAGGAAGATGCTTCCCGGAAGAGAAAGAGCAAGGTCAAAGGCCCTGGGGACATGAATGAACTTGACCTTGGAAATACCATTCATGAGTTAATTACTGTGGCGATATTTTACGATCAAGAGGCAAGCAGCTAAGGGCCAGCTCATGCAGGGTCTGTATGGTTAGCCTCTGTCGAGAGTTTGGACTTAATGCTGAAGGTAGAGGAGACAATGGCAGGTTTTAACAGCTGAGCAGCCTGATTTGGGTTAGATTTTTAACCAACCACTCTGGCCACTGTCGTATTCTGACACGAGGCTCACACCTATACACTGTTAGACCCTTTTCTTCATCTCTGAGACTTTTCTAGAGAACACAAAAATGAACTACTTTCCTTTTTTACCTGGAGTAATTATTTGGCTCCCTATAAAGACCAAATGCTTATATTTTCAAAGCTGCTGCTTTGCCCTGGTCTAGCTTTAGAAATATATTTTACTTTCTTTATAATATAACAACCCTCCTGGAGACAGGACCAGCCCTTTAAATCCAATGAGAATTTAAGGAGTTTTGTGCAAAGCATCAAGTATAGAAAACTGATGCAAACAGAGAAAGATCTCCTTAAAATAGATGGTACCTACATAGACATCTCTCAGACAGCTCATCCTCCTGCCTCTCAGCAGAAAAGAATGAAACAAATGAAAAATCATAATAGGATAGGATAGACCATGACTTTCTTCACTCTGGAGCCTGGAGAACAGTGGGCAAAAAAGACAAGCAGATTTATCTCCTAATAACAAAAATAATCTTTTCTTATTAATAAGTGCTCCTATACATAACCTCTGAATGATTTCCTTTACTATGTGCATTCACCTATTTATTTATTTATTGACAGGCTAGAAACTTTGAGTTATGCCCACTGATGTGCCACAGTGCTAAGAACTTAGCAGGGACTCCATAAACTTTTACTGAGAGTGAAGGGAGTTCGGCTGAGCACCTACTATGTGGAATGCTTCAGTAGGAAAAGGAAGCATGGTCTGGAGTAGTTGGCAAGGCATTCCCAGTACTTACTCTGCTCACAGGACTGAAAGTTCCAGGGAGTCAATGGACAGTCTACAGCAGAATGAAGAATCAGAATAAAGTGAAATCACAAGTTCACAATCCATATGCATTGTCATGGTGAAGTTTTGAGGAATTACAAAGTTCAGAGTGTGCCCTGAGAAGAAATTATTTTTATGTGCTGATGAGTCAACTATGAATCAGATTCACCCTGTTAACAGTCCACTTGAACCCTGTCCTGTCCTGTGTCATCCTCATTTCTGACACACCAGAGGCCATTGCTGAAGTCACTGTGTCAATCCATCTCATTGGGCGTCTTCCTCTCTTTCACTGATCTTGTCTTTCCAAGCATGATGTCTCTTTCCAAGGAATAGCCTTCCCTAGCTACATGTCCAAAGTATGAGAGATGAAACTTCCCATCTTTACTTCCAAGGAGCACACTGGCTACACATTTTCCAAGACATACCTTTTAGTTCTTTTGGTCCATGTGAAATTCAGTACTCTTCTCTAGCATCACAACTCAAAGGCATCGACTCTTCTGTCATCCTCATTCACTGTCCAACTCTCTGATGCATAGGAGGTGATTGAGAAGAACATGCCCTGAATCAGGCATGCTTTAGTCTTTAAATTTATATCATTGTTCTTCAGTATTTTGGAGACAATGTACTTGCCAAGTGCAATATGTCTCCTGGTTTTCTGACTGCTGGTACCAAGGGTGTTGACTGTTGGTCTAACCACGATGAAGTTATGAACAGATCAATCCTTTCTCCAGCTATCATAATGTTGACTATTGGTCCTGTGGTAACGAATTTTTGTTCTTGGTGCTGAGATTTAATCCATATGTGATGGTGATGAAGGAGGAAATTCAACCTGCATGGAAGGCATTGTCAAAAAATAAGACGCCAGGAATCTATGTTTGACATGTTTCAACTAACAGATGTTGTCCTGGATGTGCTCACCAGTTTATGCCAAGAAATTTGGAGGATAGCCATTAGCCTAAATGACTGGAAAAGATCCATATATGTCCTTATTCCCAAGAATGGTGTTCCAACAGAATGCGGAAGTTATAGAACAATATCATTCAAGCAAAATGTTATTGAAGATCACTTTAAAACTGCTAGAACAGTACATTGACAGGAGTTTAAGTTGGTTTTAGAAGAGGCCACAACACTAGGGATATCATTGCAAATTTTAGATGAGGCCACAACACCAGGGATATCATTGCAAATTTTAGATGAGTACTGGCTGAAAGCAGAGTACCAATAAAATGTCTACTGGTGTTTCATGAATTATGCAAAGGCATTGGATTGTGTGGATCATAACAAATTAGGTCTAACATTGAGAAGAATGGGAATTGCAAAACATTCAATTGTACTCATACAGAATCTCTGTGTAGACTAAGAAGCTGTTTTCCAGAAAGAGCAAGGAGACAATGTATGGTTTAAAATCAGGAAAGATGTACACAAGAGCTGTGTCCTCTCTCCATACCTACTCAGTGTCTATGCTGAACAAATAATTAATGAAGCCAGACTCTCTGAAGAGGAATGTGGAGTCACAAATTGAGGAAGACTCATCAGTAGCTTGTGTCATGTAGATGACACAACTTTGCTTGTTCAAAGTGAAGAGGATATAAAATGCTTTTTGCAAAAGGTCAAGGACCACAGCCTTCGGTATGGATTGTCCCTTAACATCTGTGAGTAAGTGGTGGAGAGCAAATCAAAGAGGAGCTTCTGGAGGTGAAATTGATGAAGCCTGAGGTCTCGGGTGTGGAAGGGTCACCACCACCTGAATAACAGGGATTTGGATATAATGCAAGTCTATCAATTAAATGACAGAATCTCCAGTGAATGAGAAGGAGTAACGGGCAGCAGATATGTGACAGTAACAAAGAGGAGTGGTTATTATCATTCAAAGGCTCAGGTCTTAAAAGCTTCTCTGGGATTGGATTTCAATGGTCTATTTAAAGAGTCTTTTTGTTCATGAGACTATAAGCTCCTTGGTGGCAGGAAGAGTGTTGCATTTACTGCTGTATCGCCCAGGTCTAGAACACTGGGGACATTCAGTATGATTGGATAAAAAGAAGAAGCTTCACACATCTGAAGAGCTCCAGCATGAATTAACCTCCTCATGATTGGCTCTCACAGTATAGGGCTCCTGTCTGCCTCTCTCGTCTCCTGCAGGAACCTCTCTAAGCAGAACTTCTCTCAGCATTTGTACTTGGGTAGTATTTTTTTCCCACAAGCCATCGGGCACATGGAGCAAGGATACTCTTTCAACCTTTTCTATGGTCCTTGTGCTTAGCCCTTAAACTGGCAAAGGCCTTCGGTTGAAAAGAAAATATTTGGCTCAATGACATCCTGCACACTTCTGATCCCTTAAATCTGAACAATTTAAGCTTCCTTAGACATTTTTCTCCAAGAAAGGACATAGTATCCTGGTGGCATAAAGGATTACAGGTTGGACTGCTAACTGAAAGGTGGATAGTTTGAATCCACCCGCTGTTTTTTCAAGAGAAAGCCAGGCAGTCTACTCCCTTTATGAGTCACAGCTTCAGAAACCATGTGGATGGTCATCACGAGTCAGAATTGACTTAACAGCAGTGAGTTTGACCTTAGTAAAAGGAAAGTGTACTTGATGTCATAGGAAGTATGGCTAATCAACCTAAGGCATTACACATGCATATTGTTGCTGATAGAAATTCTCCTTATTCACCATGAGCAAGGTGGGCACATTTCTTCACTCCGAATAGAGAGAGGAATCTGATGGAGAGAGTACAGGACAAATTAAGCCAGTGTTAAGACAGTGCTGCAGACTTGAGCTGGCTTTGATGAGAACAAGAAAGCAAAAGTGTAAGTGAGGCCTGCCCAGTCCTCCCCTTTTCACTGAGAGTGAATTGGGAGACATCTTTCAATAGTGGTTGAAGTGCAGGGTTCATCTTGAGTAAATAAGGTCTTTCAAGGTGCCTTCAGGAGATAAAAGAGCCGCTGAGATCAAATCTGACTGGTGTCAGTCTCAATAAGCTCACCTGCCTGCCACAGAAAGGGCACACTCATTCTTCCTCCAAGAGAATTAAAGGACACTATGCAAACATCCAACTAAATTCATCAGGCAGCTGATGTTCAGCCAGGAAATTGTGAACTACCAAGGGCAAAAGGGCCTCTTGACCCTGGAGTCAGTCTGACTGAATATGAGAATATTCTTTCCCCTGATTCCCATCCTGACTTTGATCAAGGTTGGCAGGTCCACTGAGGATTGAACCCAACTGATTTCCACTGACCACCTCCAAATCCAAACGCTTCAATTCTTCTTCTGTCTCCTTATTCTTTTCAAAACCTTCTGGACATTGGAAAAACATTACCGGGGAGCTGGAAACACTAGTAAATCTAATACAGTCTGATATGACAGGGGAGGTAATGGGTTTGCATTTCAGATATGAACCGAGTAAGGCCAGGGTTCCGATCTCAACTCCATTACCCACCAGCTAAATAATCTCAGGTAATTTAAAAGACTCAGGGTCATCGTCAACAAAGTGGTGATCGTTGAGCTCATAAGGATTAAAGTAAATAATGAACGGGAAGGAATTAATTCAGTGCCTAGAACTGGTAAAGGGAGCTGTGGTACAAGTTCTGGTTGGAACGTTAAGGAGATGTGATGCCAACCAATCCACCAGCTACTTTATAGGAGAAACATGGAGCCATCACCTTCTATGTCATTTACAGCCTCGGAAAACCCACTGGAGGGTCAGCTATGGATTAGTTCTGACTGGACAGTACATAACAAGTACTGAGAAATACCCAATATCTTTTTCTTCCCTTCCTTCTTCCTTCATTCTCCAACTCTTGTTTAAAATTCTCATATAATTATTCCAGTCATTCTTATTATTACTCTTTTTTTTCCAATGAAAATTTACAGAGACTTTGGGTTTCCATTCATTCATTGTTGCACTTTTCTCCCCTCCCAACCCTTTCCCCTAGTACACTACCCTCCTGGAAAAGTAAAAGACAAATTCTTTAATTGTTTAACAATCCCTCCCCCCAGGTCCACTCCACTATGCAGCCTTCACTCTGGATTCCTATCATGACAAAAATACCTAATCACATAACCCTTTTAAAAAGTTTTCTCCCTTATCTGTTTCAATGCAGTTTACATTATTGAACCCATCTTTCTCAGTCTCCCCACAACTCTGAGGCCAGTCCTGTTTTACAACAGGGGCACCATGCAGTATTTGTCCTTTTGTGACTGAGATATTTCACTCAGCATATGTCCTCCAGACTCACCTATTTTGAATAATATTGCATGAGTTCCTTGTTTTTCAATGCAGCATAGTATTCCATTGTGTGAATATGCCACAGCTTCTCTATCCGTTTGTTGATGGGCACTTAGGTTGTTTCCAATTCCTTGCTATTGTGAACAAAGTTGCAATAAACATGGGTGTGCATGTATCTGCTTGGATGTCAATTATGGTCTCTTTGGGGTATATTCCAAGTAGTGGAATTACTGGGTCAAATGGTATCTCTATTTGCAACTTTTTGATTAAGCGCCACACCACCTTCCACAGTGGTTGCACCATTATTATTACTCTTATTAATGATAAGAAGTTGTGTTACCAACCCTAAGGCAAGTGGTTTCAATCTGCCAGTTGCTCTGAGGGGAAAAGATGGACATTCTTCTGTTGTGATTTACAGCCTTTGAAAACCTACTGGAGGGTCAGCTATGAGTAGGTTCTGATTAAATGGCACATAATAACAGTACAATGCTAACTTGAGGTGGAAACCTAAAAGATAGAAAAATGATACCTAGAGGGTTTTGTAGATGATGACTATTAATTTCAAGTCTCAAAAAGATGAATGGAATTTCAACAGGAAGAGACACAGTATGATCACCCCATGCAGAGTAATCAAAAGAAAGGGCTGCCTAGTTGAAATTGCAAAGGAAGCCGCAAGAATCTATGGGTCCAATATGTCTACAATGAATGAGCATGGCTCTTTTGATGAGGGCTCATGGAGGGAAACTAGTACATGAATTCAAGAGAGTCAGCAGTTTGTCAAAAGCCAAGGGTGAAAAACGTATGAGGGTGAAAGGGTGATCAACCAGGCTAAATACCCTGGTGGCCTACTGGTGAAGTAATTGGCTGCCAACCCAAAGAGAACCTGTTCAAATCTGCAGGTCGCTCTGCAGGAGAAGATTGGGAAAGATCCCATCTGAAAAGCTCCAAAGAGTCAGCTAAGAACAACAGTAAAGAGTGTGGAATTTCAGGATGACCACTATAGTCATAATATGACAGGTATCGTTGTCAAACTTGACAAAGGAGGTTTTGATGGAGCGTGTCTTCTCATTGAACCAAATCTGGAAAACTTACATAAATATTGCACCATGATATATTTGCCAATTCAAATCCGAAAAACTTACATAAATATTGCACTATGATATATTTGCCAATTACTGTGTTCACTGTTCTTTGGCAGATGTTTCTTTGACTCTATGTTGTTATTTGGTACCATTGAGTTGGAACAGACTCATAACTGACCTTCCAGTGGGTTTTTGGAGGCAGTAAATTGTACAGGAGGAGGTTGCCATCTTTCTCATGGTGCAGTTGGTGGATTTGGACCATGTACATTTGGGTTGACAGCATAACTCCTTACTACTAGGCTACCAGAGAGCCCTTGGATTCAATAGTCATGCTCAGTTATTTAAACATAATGGACTAGCCAAGGTTTCCACTTAAACATGAATATGTTGTTCATTCAAAGTTAGAAAATACTACTATCACTTCTAACATGTCACAAAATTTTTTTCCTGAAAGATCAATTGGTTTATTTTGTTTGGTGATCAATTGGTTCCCCATTTGCCCACCTACCAGTTCCTATTGAATTCTTGTCTCTGTGTCTGGTACTACACAAAATAGAACTTCCTGGAAGACTCACTGATGTGTTTCAGCAGATAAGTCTTATTTGAAAACTCGGGGCATAATTTCTAAGGTCGAATGCTTATGCAAGAAATTATTTTAATCATGCAAAACCAAAACGGCAGCATCAAAGCTCAGAAAGCAGAAAGGGGTGGGGAAGAAGGAAAAACGTAAACAAGCAGGGAAGGGGGAGGGCGGAGGCTGTTCCATAGAGATGTTGAGATTAGTGCCACAAAACAAAGTGTGTGTAAATTATTCCAGAGAAAGTGGATTTGTTCTGAAAGCTTTTACCGAAATGAAAATAAAACTTTAAAAATAAAAAAAGAAAACCCAAACAAATTCTCATGTACGATTAAAAAAGTAACTTGTCAACTGATTTTTGCATAAATTGGTTTACATTCTGAGTAGTTCCAGAAAACCGTATGAGTTCTAGGGCAAATCTTCTGGTGAAGACGAAAAGCTTTAAATAATGTAGGAAGTCTAGCTTTGGCAGAAAGTCTTTTAAATAATGGGAAACCACTTGAATTGATATCTTATTGCTAAGTCCAGATATTAGATCTTATTGTTTTGTCTTAAAGTGTGGGTGTGTGCTGAGAGGTGCAGGAGCCATGACTGGCTATGAAATGCATGTTCTTAAAACCAGCTTGGAGCTCTTCTGGCCTAGTGGTAAGACGCTGTTCTGCAATCCTGGAGTCACATGGTTTGAATCTACAAGCTACTCTGTGGAAGAAGGACAGGCAAGCTCAGGAGAAACAATTTCTGTTAAGTAAAACATTGGCTAGGATTGTGGTTTTACATTTTTGTTGTTCTTCTTTGAATGGATTGGCAACACATACTAGTTTCTTAGAGCAAGCTGATGATAGCAATGAGTACAGCTCATCAAGTTTCATAAATCTGGAAGGCAAAGGCCAAGGGACATAATTTATTCCCAGTGGTGCTGCCAACTGAGAGGTAAAGTCTAAATCACAGCTTCTGCCTGTTGGCAGAGCTCGTGTGTGGGGTGAGTCTATGACTAGACTTTTGAGTTTGTGAAAGTTAACTCCCTCTGCCTCTAAGTTAACTCCCTGTGCTGCTAAATATAAATCTGGCATTAAAAACTTAATCCTGAATGGAGAGACTAGCTGACAAAAGATTCAGGTCAAGAAATTCGAGACGTGGATCTGCAAACTATTTCTTTCAGGTGCACATATCAGCCCATCCCATAAACAAAATGCAGTCCTAAAATAAATGTTGTACTTTGCATATTTTGAAGTCCTTAAGACTAATAGCTAATGGAACATAATCAGAATACCCAGAAAGAGTTAGCCAAGAAAAAGCATTGTTGTGTTTGCACATATACCCACAGTAAAACTCTAAGAAGTTTGATGATAATTTTCCCATAGCAGTATTGGACAATCTGTTTATATAGAGATAAAATGGTATCAATGATCACGTGAACAGTAAAAGTACATGTTGTTGATTGCCTTCAAGTCAAGCACAACTCATAGCAAACCTATAACAAAAGACCTGAAGCTCCTCTACAACTATCGACATTTATCAAAGTTCAGAGAGTTTCCAGAGGCATGTTGTTTAGGAAGCAGATGCCACACCTGCTTCCAACCCTGTCATAGTATTGTTATTGTTATTAATAGTATTGTTATTAATACTATTGTTAGTATAGTTAGTATAGTTATTAATAGTATTGTTATTAATACTATTAATAGTATTGTTATTGTTATAGTTATTGTTAGGTACTGTTGTGTTGCCTGTGATGTACAGCAGCTCTGAACCCTTCCCTGTCCTGAGCCGGTCTCACTAATTCTGACACACCAACCTCCATTGCCCCAGTTACTGTGTCAATCCATCTTATCTGGGGTCCCCTTTTCTGTGCTGTCCATCCACCCTTCTGAGCATGATGTCCTTCTCTAAGGACCGATCTGGCATGTTTATTTTTAAATGTTATGCCTGTGTATCAAATTTTTATTCTCCCAAGTATCCTCAATGAAGATAGACAGTAATCCAGCCACTCTGTGGGATGCTACTATATCTAATAGGAAGATTTACGATTATAAGACCCATCATGGTTTATAAAGGGAGCTCTCATGGCACAGTGGTCAAATGCTCAGCTGCCGACTCAAAGGTCAATAGCTGGAATCCACCAGCTAACTGTTCCTTGGGAGACAGACATGACGTCTGTGATGATGGCTTTGAGAAACCCGCAGGGCAGTTCTGCTCCCTTTTGTAGGGTACAGCATTCTATTTTGTTATTTTTTTGTATTTTAACAGCTTCTAAAAGACATTGAATCATATTCCCTTATAACCTTTCAACCGTCTGTGGTTGGCTAATAATTATCATCATCCTTTTACACATATATACCTGAAGTTCTTAGAAATTAGAATCCATCCAAGGTCCCAGAATACCAAGGATGAGCTGTACCCTCTTGTTCATTTTCTAAAGGGGAGGCTAATGTCTAGAAAGAGTCACAACCTTCTTCCCACAACTCTATTTCCAGCTCTACCTGGAATTGCTTCTTACGGGTGCCTCTGAGATCTGTCTGTGCCGTGAAGGATGAGGGCAGCTTCATTTAGACACAGCACCCCCTCCACTAAATTTGAAAGTCGATTTGAAAGAGTGAAACTACAGGGTTGACAAATCTGAGAATCTGTTGTTACTGTGTTGCTTCTCTTGGTATTGACTGTGGTGATCGAAGCCCCATCTCTGCTCCCTCCTGGCCATTAGCTCACTGGTAAAGTTGCTCCACTTGATTTGGGCTCATTCATTAGTATAGATTCCAGTAAGCAGCCAGTGTCTGTTTTAAATGAGAATAGAGAGAGTCTGGGTTTTCATTTTTGCTTGGGGTCCAAGCCAAGTTTATTAAAGATAATTGGGTTTTTGGAATAGTGAAACTGCAATCGACACAGGCCTCTTGCTGGCTTAGGCAAGCATATTTTCTCTAATTACAAAGTGGTACTAAGAGGAGCAGAGCCTATTTCCCGGGAAAGCACTCACTGGCCACACGGGCTCCCTCCTCGCTCCTCATTGAATGGCTCTGCTTGTTCATAAGTAGGACCTTTGCACCAGCTGTTCCCTCTTCCTGGTTCATCCTGCCTCCAGAACTTAAGGCTGTTTTCTTTTGTCAACCAGATCAGGCAAAAATGTCCTCTCCCTTGTGGTCCAGGTCATCTAGTGTAGCCAGCCAGTCACTTTTTATCATATCAGGATATTAGCATGAATTGTTTATTACCGTCTTTTCCTTATCTACTCCCACCTACTCCATTATAAGACTAAGGTCTGTAAGAGGAGGCACCCAGTCTTTCTTATTCTTTTCTCTCTATTTTCAGCTCCTAGTAGAGGGGTAGAATTCTGGTTCAGTAGTTGAATTCTTGTCCTCCAGATAAGAGATCCAGGTTTGATGCCAAGCCTGTGTGCCTTGTGCTTGCATGTTGCTATGATGCAGAACAAATCTGAGTGGAGCTTTCTAGACTAATGTCTATGTGAACAAATAAACTAGATCTGCCACTGTTAGGGAACTAGCTCTGGACTGGACATTGGATCTTTTTGTACAAGGAATCGCTACGAGTGGTGGGCAGACTCAGTGGCAGCAAAGAACAACAGCAGGCATAGTACCTTGTGCATTATGGTCACTTCACGTATATTTATGAAATGAAAGGAACAGCTTAAGAATTTAGGCAAAATCCAACATTAGATTGTTTGATGTTTTTGGTGCTCAGTTACTATGTAATATACATTCACTCCAAAACTCAGCGACTAAAACAAGCCATCATCCATACAATCTGTGGGTTGCCTGAGAGCTGACTGATAGGTCCAGTTTGGAGGGGACAGCTCTGCTGATACGGGATGGGCTAACTCACATGTATGTAGACAGATGGCTGGTCATTGGCTGATAGAGGCTGAGCTCAGCTAGTCTATCTACCTAGTTTGTGCATTGATCTATAGTGAAATATTTATGCAGTAGCTGGCCAGCTATAGGTCTGAGAGTAGACGTCCACTCAACAAGGCTTCCATCCTCCTTGGGCCGACAAGCCACCCAGGGCATGCTGTTCCTGAGTGCTGGCTGTGATGCGTGAGCACAGTGGAAACATGAGAAGCCTGTTTAAGCCTAAGCCCAAAACTGACCCAATGTCAATTCCATCACATGCTTTGCAAGGTCTATACAAACTTTCATGATCGAGTCCAAAGCCAAATGTGAAGAAAATGTCGTTTACTTGTGAAGAGGCTATTACAAAGGTATGAATGAAGAGAGAGGAGTGGAATCAGGGATAGTAATGCAATTCATCACAACTACCATAGAGGCATAATCACTGTGTGTGTGTGTGTGTGTGTGTGTGTGTGTGTGTTCTCCCTTCCCCCTTTCTTCCTCCCTCTCTCTCACTCGCCCACCCACCACAGGCAGGAACGTGTTAAACGTAAGACAAGGCTATCACATTCCTCCTGGGTTCTTGACAGCCTCTTTCTCCCTGTGTTCATCCATCTCTAGTCCTCACTCCCTTTTTCTTTGCAACGGTTGTTTTGTGTTTTGTGTTCTGAATTTCTCTAGCTTTCTCTAGACTCTCCATTTTTTTTATCCTCTCAGTATTTTTATATCTTTCCCTTAAATAAAATGGGTATTTCTTTTTAATGACATTTGCTCTACAGTTTTATAATCCCTGTTACAAAATTTAAGAGATGAGTGAAACATTTATACTAAGTTTAGTGGCGTCTTAATTTAATGCAGCTTCACAGTGATTTTTCTATTGTTGTTTATATTCCATATAGCATTACCTATTAATCCAAACAGATATACACGTTTCAAATGCCATGGTTTTCTTCTCCCATACATTGCTGATGAGAACATAAATTGTAAGTTCTCTCTGGTGAGCCATGTGGTAATAATACATATAAAAATTTAAAAGACATATACTTATTTAATCTAAGAGTCTCTACTCTAAAAAGGTATCAAGTGCATGTAACCAAGGGTATATAGAGCAGCACTGTATTGGTAGAAAATCTATAAAAAGCATAAATATCTGAAAAATCCATAAATACAGGGATGCTTTAATAAATTATGGCATATATAGATAATGTTTTCATTTAGCATCAAGTCATATCTTACCTCTCGCTAACCCTCCAGTGAGTTTTCAGAAGCAGTAAATTTCACAGGAGGAGATTGTTCATCTTTCTCCCATGGAGCAACTGGTGGATTCAATCCATAAACCATTGGGATTGAAGAACAGATTTTTTAAAAAAATAAAATTTTGTACTAGTTTATGTACAAAGTTCATATGCATTGTTTTTCACACTGTATCTTTCCTGTTTCCTTTACCCACCCTTCCTTCTACTCATCAAATAGTGTGATCCTATGATACCCGCTACTCATCCTTACTCCTCTGCTCCCCACCCCCTTGAATCCTCGTTCACATTTCACTAGTTATCTTTCTATTTCTACCATAATGGTCTTATACAGTATTTGTCCTTATGGGACTGAGTTCACTCAGCATAATGCTCTCCAGTCCCTCCCAAGTTAGATAATTGTTGTTGTTGTTGTTATGTGCCGTCGAGTCGCCTGCGACTCATAGCGACCCTATGTACAACAGACCTAAACTCTGCTCTGTCCTGTGCCAATCGCACTGTCTCTGACACTCCCATCCCAATTATCCCAGTCACTGAAT
>NW_006399863.1:932294-955064 GCF_000299155.1 Elephantulus edwardii | reverse complement strand
TATAATTTAGAAAATCTTTGCTTCTGCGTATTATGTAGTATTCTATCGTGTGAATATCCCATAATTTCTCAATCCATTCAGTTGTGGTTTGGACATTGGGCTGTTTCCATGTTCTTGTGTTGGTGAATAAGCAGTGAAGATTCTTAACACTAGGCCACCAGCGTTCCCTATATAGATACATGGTCTAGAGAGTAGAGAGGTACACTGCCAATCCAAAGGTAAACAATTCAAATCCACCAGTTGCTCCACTGGAGAAAGATGAGCAATCTCCTCTCATGTAATTTACGGGCTCGGAAAGCCCACTGGAAGGTCAGCCATAGTAGACTGACTTGATGGGCATGAACAGTATAATCAACAATAATTTTGCCATTTCAAAGAATGAGATCATTTTTTTCTGGGATAATATACAAAAATCCCCAAAGTGTATCATTAAGTGATGAAAATCAAAGTACAGAATTTTTATGAAGTACACGTATGGATGTTTAAAATGATTTCTAGATATTGTGTAAACATTCATGTACATACATATATCCATGGGAAATTTCTGGAGAGCATATGAATTGTCAACAATGGTATCTTTAATGAATTGTTGGGGATGGGAGGCAGACAGAGTCTTCTTAATTTATTATTTTTAGTTGACAAAATTTGTGATCATTTAAATGACAAACTGTGAACCAAATCTAGTCTGCTATTTTTTTTTATAAATACCATTTTTTCAGAACTTAGTCAAACTCCTTCATTTACATTTTATTTGGACTGCCTTCACACTAGGAGAGTTTTGGGGGGTTAGTCCACAGGGAATTTCACCCCCACTGGCTCTAAGGGAAAAAGCTACACAGTCTCCTTCCATGTGATTTATACCCTCAGAAACCCAAAGGAGCTTCAATTCTGAATCTTGTCCAACTGACTGGCATTGAGAGCTTTAGCACTACAAAGAGAAAGTTGATTGGTTGAGAGAGATACCTTGTTAATTACCATTGTCAGGCTATTAGGATTCATGGTGATCTCATGTTTGAAAGAGTAGACCTGTGCACCAGAGCATTTTCAGTGGCCAATTTTCTGTAAGTGGCTCACTATGTTTTCCTCTGAGAAGTCTCTTGTCGGGTCTGAACAGCCAAACATTCAATTACGGGCTAAGTATTTGCACCATCCAGAGACCGCCATGGCATGATATCAGCAAGTCCTGAAATATTTACTCCCTAGCCCTTTACAGAAGAAGTTCTATAACTCTGCTCCAGAGAGTAGAAGCACAGAACACACCAAAAGGAAGGGAAAGGCTAGTTTTAGAAGAATGAGCAAGGAATATCTGCCCTGGGAGGAAATGTGCTCAGTGCACAGCAGTAAACATTTATTAAGTTACTGCCAGGTGTGAGATGCTGTGGGGTGGGGGCAGAAGGGGGGCAAGGATGGAGGGTGAATGAAATGTGATCTGTGCCCTTGAGGCACTCACCACCTAGTGGGAAAGAAAAACACACATGGATGCAGTGTCCATAAATCTGGAAACTGGTGTGCATACATTATCCATCAAGGTCATCTTGAATCTATATAAACAAAGGCTTCCTGTTTTTCTGGACATCCTGTGGACAATCTCCAGCTAAGGTTTAGATATGGGAAATGCACAGAGTGTATTAGGGGAGACAGTTAACCCAACTCATGTGTTTCAGGGGTTCTTTTGTGAGATTCCACCCTCTGAGCTGGCCCTGGGGAGTTAAGATGGTTGGCATGGGATTATAGCATTAGCCAAGAACAACACAGGTTTTTAAGGCATGCATATCATGTAAGGGGTGCATGGCTCACAACCCTTCTGTTGAGCCCCTCTGCCTGTGGAGACCATCCCACCCCCACACCGCCCCGACACTGCCCCCACACCACCACCACCACCCTCTGCTGCGAGGATGGACAGTTTGTCTAGACATCCTTCTTACTTGTCCCGCATTCTGGGAATATGAAGCTGTGCACCTTGAACCAAACAAATACAAATCAGTTTCTGTGAGTTTGATTTTAATTGTTAGAGTTGAATTGTTTTCCACAGGATTTTCAGTGGTTGGGTTTTGGTTGTTTTTTGATTTTTGTTTGTTTGGTGTTTTTTTTTTTTCTCACCAAAAGGAGCTGAGTGAACTAACTCAGCCTCATAAGGACAAATACTGTGTTTGATCATTATTGTAAAAAAATAGGATAACTAATAATACATGATTAAAAGTCCAAAAGGGAAAGAAGAGAGGGACAGAGAATGGGGAGGGGAGGAAATCACTATGAAAACGAGAGTATGGCGTATTGGGGAGGCAGGGGAGAAGGAATTATGAAAGAACCAATGAGAACTTGAAAAGACAGAGGAGGAATAATAGGCAATGTACATGAGTGATCGTAGGAATGCAGGAAAAGCCATGTACATGAAGATATACAATGTATATGAATTTCCTATGCCCAGTAATAGAAATAAAAATGCAAGACGGAGAGAAGGACCTTTAACAGACCTTTCTTCTGAGGTACTTCTAGGTGAACTGGAACTCCAACCTTTACACCAGCAGCCAAGCGTGCTAACTGTTTACACCATCCATAGACCCCTCTTCCTATGCAGCTTCTCTTTAATCCTTCCATATTCATCACCACACCCACCTTGGCTAGAACTCTTTAGGTTGAAACCATTTAAGAATAATGTTAGCAAAAAAGGGTAACTTAAGCTTAAACAATCAAACTACTTCCAGATATTACACAAATATGTCCCGGAAAAAATGCAGCTAGGGTGCTTTTTGGAGGCAAGAATGGTAAACCTATGTCTCATATATTTGGGGCATGTTGTTAAGAGGGGCCATTTCTTGGAAAAGGACATCATGGCTGGAAAGGTGGAGGGTCAGAAAAAGAGAGGAAGATCCTCAATGAGATGGGTTGATGCAGTGACTGCAATTGTGGGCTAGAGTGTGCCAGGGAGGATGAGGATGAAACCAGATAGAGAAGGGTTCAGATCCATTGTTCATGGGATTCTTATGGGTCATAGGTAACTTGCTGGCACTTAAGAACCACCACCACCACCACCACCTTTAGGGTACCTAGAAGCCAAGAGATCAATTCAACCTCACAAAGCACTAGACTTAAGGTGGGTTTTAAGGTTGGTTTGGTTGGGGTTTTTTTGATATTTTGTGGCGGGGGGGGGGGATTTATACTTAAGGTTTGGAAAGACCTTTAGGCCCAATGCTGACCCTCTTTTTGTCTCTGAGACGATGCACACTTTCATCCCTGTTTATGCTCTGTATCTCGCCAGCCCTGATACACTGGTTTCCTCTGCTGTCCACATCTCGCGATTTCTTGTAATCCTCAGTTAGGCTCAGATGAGATTTCAGTCTATTAATCCAAGGCCAGATGTGAGACCCTTTTATTGCCCCAGCTCATAGAAATTAACTGAGATGCAGAAGGAAGATTGTGTAGCATAGACCTGGCTGTCAGGGCCCGTGGGTGTATGTGTGTGTGTGTGAAAGAGAGAGAGACAAAGGGAAAAATAAACACTATTCCTCTCCTTTAGCCTTTATGTAGCAAAGACTAGGTTTTTAGTGTTCTACTGTCCCAGTCCTTCATCAATGTATACACATGAATTTCATTTCAATGCTTTTATCCTTTGATGTGGACTTGAAGTCAGAGGTCATTAGGCTCTTTTGCTCCTCACCCCTACACAAATCATAGGGAAATGTGAGAAAGTGACTCTTTCTAGAAAAAAAATACTGTGAGATACAATGTTTTCTAAAAAAAATTGAGACTTCATTATTTCTTTTTACTCGGGGAAACAGTACCTTTCCTATCAAGTATGAACACCTTCTAAACCTCACGTCCACACACATGTTCCGAACTTTTGAGACCCTTCCACTTTGGATGGACTTTTAAATGTTTGACCTGTTCTGTTCCTTTTGAGGTTTGGGGACAATGGGAGAAGCTGGTGATTTTAATTAATCCTTTGTATGATGGCCTAATCCATCTTCTTGACTGTGAACTTCTGGGGGTCAAGAGTGAAGCCACAGGGCACTGCGTCTTGAACATATTAAATACTCAATTGATCTAATGTTGCATTGAATAATCCTTTTGAAAGCCCAGTTTTCACTAACCATTGCAAGCTACTTTCTAAGAGTAAGTGGGCTCCCCCTTAAGAAAAGAGGTGATTAAAAAAAATACAAGTCTACAAAATTAATTATTTAGATAATTGCTATCCAAATATAATGTGAGCCAAAAATTCAAACTACATAAATAATTTAAAATATTCTAGTTACAGAACCAAGATAAACAAAAATAAATATAAATTGAATGTTTTATTTTACTTAAGCTAGACGAGCCAAAATGTCATTGCTCAACATGTAATCAATGTTAAAAGGTCTCAATGAGATATTTTACAAACATTCTGCAGATATTTCATACTTAAATCCCATCTCACTTTGGACAAGCCACATTTCAAATGATCAATAGTCACATGAGGTTAGCGGCGGCCATATTGGACACTGTCAATTTGTGTGAGCCATGATTCCATTAAAAAATTAACTGATCACAAAGTCTTCGTAAATCAAGCGGCCCTTAGCAGAATTTAACATAGAGTTTAAATTACAAAAGTAAGATTTACATTGTAGTCTTTTTAGGAATAAATCTGTATCATAGAGAAAGATGAGCCCAAAATGCAGTGTGATAGAGGTAAAATGCTCATCTGCAACATTAATTACTTCTATCCAAGTCAACTCTGAACAAAAACTAAAAAAGACATTTTTTAACAAGGTTCAGCATTCACAGAGCATGCTCCAATAAGTGACATTTTAAAAGTACTTTCCTGGTTGCCAACTAGCATGTTGAAGAACTGACGTGGAGAGGAGCTGAGAGAGCATGGGAGCTTAGTAGCAGTTTGATGTGAGATGGGCTCAGGAACATCTTCCCAACTTCAGGTCAGAAGTGGGAAATGTCAAGGTTGTTGACAGAGTCCTGATGGCACAGTGTTTCAGAGCCTGGCTACCTATCAAAAGGGTTGTGGATTGAGCCCATCAATAGCTCTGTGAGGGAAAGACAAGCCAGTCTACTTTCATAAAGTTTTACAGCTTTACACACCCTACGGGTAGTTATAATCCATCCTAGAGAGTTGTTACGGGTCAGAACAACTAGATGGTCATGTTTTAAAGGGTTATTGGACCCTGGGGAACCTTTGCAGCAGAACAATGTAGTGTTACTTAGTGAAAGTGGGTTGAGCTGTAAGTCTCGGTGCCCCGTGGCCTCAGACCTCAACTGCTCTGGGTAGTGTTGTGGGAAGATGTAGGGACAAGCCTTTTCAGGTTACAATCTGCTGTGGACCGTTCCAGCAACACAACCTCTTGGGAAGATCTTGGACTTCAACTTTGAGCTGAAAGAATGAGATTGTAGTTCCTGCCTGTGATTCCTTTGCTATGAGAACATAAATAAACCAAGGGAACTTTTTCCTCACTACATGCCTTATCTCTAAAATGAGGTCTGCTGGTTCCTTCACCCAGGTTTCTGCCATTTCCCACATTGTGTGATACCAAGTGTATTGTGTTAGCATGTGTGGGTGGCTGTATGTGTGTAACAAAATCTGTGGAGTATCCAGGTATTAGCTGATGACAGGTATAAAGAACAATTCATTTAAAGAACAGAACATTCTGTTTAGAGAATGAGTAAGTTCAAGAGTACTCATGGAAGCTACAATTATCTTTTATTTATGTCCTTTTAAAAATTTGCATATGTAATATGTGAATGCATTAAATTTTAGACCACGCATAGAGCAACTACTGAAGTTTCTCTTCAGTCTTTGAAACTGTATCTCTGCTCCCTGGAGCTAGCCACTGTCATTGGTTCAAGTGCATTTCACCCCCATCTCCTTTGTACACCTTGAGGGGGTTTTTGTGTCATGGCAGGTAGATCTGATTGTCTAGCTCATAGAGAGTTTCACTGCTAATCCAAAGACTGAAATTCTCTGGTGGTTTAAATCCACCAGTGACTCTGAGGGAGAAAAGATAGGGAATCTCTTCCTGTGTGATTTACAGGCTCACACTCCCAGTGAAGGGCCAGCGTGAGTTGGTTCTGACTCAAAGGCAATGAGGCTTTTTGGAAAGGTGCATAGATTGTTAACCAAAAGGTTCAAATTTGCCAGGTGCTCGATGGTAAAGGGATAGGCAGTCACGTCCTGTAAAGTTTCCAGCCTCTGAAGCCCTAATGCAAAGTCATGATGAGATAGTGGGTTGTGTGCATTTATAATGTGTATTTATTTTATTTAACTTTAAATCCTTAAAAAGCTTTGTTTCTGCTGCTTTTATGTGTCATCAAGTCACCTGAAACTCATAATGACCCTGTTACAACAGGCCTGAAGCCTTCCCAGTCCTGAGCCTGTCTTACTGATTCTGACCCACAATACAACCACACTCTTCCTGCCTCCTCCCTGTGGTTCCCATCACCATCAACTCATCTTTCCTACTCTTTCCTGCCTTCTGAACTTTATACCTGGACAAACGATATCCTTTTGACCTTAGTTCTCAAAGTGACATCCTTGCTCTTTGGCATGTTAAAGAGGCCCTATCGCCTATAGTATGGATTACACTTCAACATACAACTAACCAAAAATCTTCAACTGGATCACTAAACATCATCAAGATAAAGAGAGAGATTGACATTGACTTTGTCAAGGATTTTTTTTTTTATTTGATTCCACAATCAACCCCTAAGGAAACAACAATTAAGAAATCAAAGAACTTACTGTCCCAGGCCAATTGCTATCGAGGACCTCTTTAACATGCCAAAGAGCAAATCTATCTCTTTGAGAACTAAAGGGTGCCTTATTCATACCATGGTACTTCAAATTACTTCATATTACTAAGGAAGACCAAAGAAGAACTGATGCCTTTGAATTGTGGTGTTGGTGAAGAAAACTGATGGCCAAAAGAACAAACAAATCTCTCTTGGACCAGGTGCAACTAGAATGCTCCTCAGACACAATGATGGTGTGAGACTCATTATCAAGGTGCTCCAATCCCTGGAGAAACATAGAATTCCTGACAATGTAGAAGTTCAGTGAAAAAGAGCACAACTCAAGACGACAGATACAGTGGTGGTGACAGTGGGCTTAAGCACAGCCTAGATGCGGAGAATGGTGCAGGGTGGGGAAGTACTTCGTTCTATTGTATGCCCGCGAGTCTGGGTCGATTCAATGGTACCAAACAGCAACAATTAAGAAATCTGTGGGAATGGAATAAAATAAAGTGTGTTAGGAATTTAACTTCATGCTATAAGCTAGTACATAATTATTAAATGGCAAGCACTGTAATTAAAATCTCAATATATTATAAAAAATAATTTAAATGTAGTGGTCACATGAGTATTGTCAACCCCCATTTCACAGATAAGAAGACTGAGGCTCCTGTGCAGTGTCAGGCACTGATACCAAACCTCTCCTGGGTCCTGGGGAGAGTATTGTGATGACTATGTTGCTCAAATCATCCTTGGAGTTTTGTTGTATCTACACAGTACCTATCTCTCTATTTAAGTCTCTCTTTAAGTTGATTCACCTTCAAACTTTAATTGAATAAATTGGCGTAATATTTATGTAACATGGTTTTGATAGGGCATTGGTGGCATCTGACTCACATATGGGCACAATCTTCATTGAATAATGAGCTGCTCTTGTTGTTGTTAGGTGCCTTTGAGTCAAGAACGACTCATAGTGAACCTATGAACAAAAACTCTGAACTCTGTTCTATCCTGTGCAGTCATCATACTTCCTGACACACAAGAGCCCATTGTGGCAGTCGTCATGTCAATCCGTGGTAGAAGCTCTTCCTCTCCTTCACCGACCCTTCCCAGCATCATGTCCCTCTCCAAGGGATAGCCCCTCCTAACAACATGCCCAAAGTATGTGAGGCGAAGAAGCCTCATCATTTTTGCATCCAAAGAGCACTCTGGCTGCACTCTCTCCAAGACACATCTGTTCTCTTGATCATCCATGGGATGTTCAGTGCTCTTCTCCAACATCATAGCTCAAAGGCATCAATTCTTGGTCTGCCATTCTTACTCAGTTTGAGTACCAAGAAGCATCTGATTCAGGCTATATTCTTTCCAGTCACTTGCTCTGCATCTGACAACCGGACAGTGAATAAGGAATGAGCTATAGTCTGTGAGATATTGCTCCCAGACACACATCAAAAGCAAGATGTGATGACCAGGGTGGATCTCTTTCAACTTATCGGGAAATGAGGCTCTGATTTCTAGATTCAGTGACTAAAGACGTTTCTATACAAGCCACTCCTATTAGCCTTTCCAACCTTGATCCAGGGAGTTCTGGTACACACTGGCCCTCAGTGACACCAAAGAAAATAACTTCAATTTTACTTAAATGTGTGTATTGAAGTTTACACATAAATGTATCAGCCGAGCATGGATGAGGAAGGAAATCACATGTGGATTGGCCAAGTAAACTTAATGCCAAAAATCTGAGTGGTTTTGCTTTACTGAGCATAGCCAGTGAGAGCTCATATTAAAGTGGGAATATGTCATCTACATCTGAGTCACACAGTTCTAGGGACGCTGCTCTCTTTGGCATGGAAAAGAGTGAGAGATGTGAGCAAGAGAGTGAGAAAAAGGAAAATGGTATCTTCTACAAAGTGACTTGAAGGGATGTTGTGAGAGACCTTGGACCTTCTCTTGGGGAGTTTCAGGACCTTCACACAAACCAGTTACATCATTCAGCCACACGTCAAGAAAAGTTTCTCAGAACCAGAGTGACTCCTCTCCAATGGCGTTCTGGGCTTCTCTGTCACTGTATTTACCACATTGGACTATTACTACTAGGTTGTATATTTACAGAATTGAGACAAAAGCAGCTCCCCTCTGTTGGTGCTGTTGATAATGGGCACCTAAACCGACCCTGGAAGATGATGATCCAGTCTGTTCGTTCTCTTTCCTCCTCTCTCTGTCTTTCCCTCCCTCCCCTTTCTCTCTCACTCTCAAAGCAGAGGCCAAATGGGCTGTCTCAAAGATGTGATGTAATTATGAATTATTGTTCAGATTAATTCTAAAACCTTTCTTTTTTAAAAGCTCTGAAGTCTAGGGCCAATCTGCTGCCCTTTATTCTCCCGGGAGCTACCTCTGAGGGCTATTTCTCCTTGATTCTGATGTACCTATAAAGACCATGCCCAAGGAAAAACCCCTAAGTTACCAACTAAGTCACCAGCTTAGTTTACTGCACAGGCTGGGTTTTGTCTCCCAACCTCCAAGAGAGATAGCAGATGCCAGAAGAAAGAAAAAGAAACTGTGAGCCTAAGAGAACTTGAAAGTCTTGGATTGAATTTTTCTTTTAATTATCACTTTCAAAGTCCCCTTTCTCTTCCCAGCTCCGCTCACATGCGCTTTGGAGGGAGGCTCTGCCTCCCGTCTTTTCGCGGCCCAACTGGACTGATTAGAAAGCTCTGCAAGCCTGGAATGTGGCAGCAAAGAGTCAGGAAAGAAACCTTTTCATTTCCCTATTAACTTCCCCCTGATGGCGTGACAGCCCTGAAAGAGCCCGAGCTCTGGTAATGATGTGGAGCATAATTAAAGAATAATTAAAACACTGCGAATCAGTTTTTCACCCCTGCCTGTTAATTCCCCTAAGTGGAGTCAGGGGACCTGCTCTGCCTGGTGAATGAGCAGCACTTCTCTGGAGCCCATGGTGGAGGAACAGGGTGAGGTCCACAGGGCCAGCAGAGCCTGTCCACCTGGCTGCACAGCCGCCCTCACGCTGGCCGCCTGGTAGGCTCTGAGGAGGCGGCCTTACTGGATGCAATTAAACCTTTTCATATAAACCAATCTTTCACTCAGATCCATTCCTTTTCCCATCCACTTACACAGAACCCAGTTACTGCACTAGAGATGTGTAAAAAGTGGGGCAATCAAAGATTTATTTTAAGAACTATAAGAGGAACAAGTCATGTTTCCACTGAGAAGGCTTCAAAGCTTTGGAGGTTGGCCTTCATCCTCAAGCCTGATTTTTGTCTGCCATTTAATGTTTTCCCATCCAGCTCTGCTGTCACCTACTACTCTACTCAAGGAGGTCTCTTCCTCACCATACCAAACTTTCCGGAGAATGATCTGGAGCTGTTCTCCTGTGCTTCTGTGCAAATTACACAAATAAAGAAAACTATCTCTGCTTCTGGCTGTAGGATGTTCTGTGCCAAGATAAAAGGCTTGGGGAGCAGGGACAGAGGTGCGGTTTCAAAGCTCAGATTGAGTCCTTCACAGGCATCATTGGCAAGGCCCAGCTTGTTTAAAAAGGTCCATCGCCTAGCCATGAAGTCAAGGCCTGATACGTGAGGAGTCTAATTCTGTAATAAGCCCTGCTAGATAGCACTAAATGAGAAGAGGACCCCATTGAGAGCAAAAGTAGATTTTCAGTACAAAATGCTGGTGAACAAAACTCAGTTATGGCTGACGGGCAAGTAAAATGGTACAACCACTGTGGCGGACAGTAGGGCAATTTCTTACAAATCCAAACACAGGTTTATCATCAACGCCACACAATTCAACCCATTTGCCTTGGAATCGGAACCAGCTTATAAGCTGACCCTACAGCAGCTTTCCTAGGCTGTAAATCATGCAGGCAGAGATTTCCCATGGAGCCTCTGGTGGATTAGAACAGCCAAGGGGATGTAGCCTCTGGGTAGCCCAGCACCTCCCTCCTGGAAAGGTCACCAGAGCTCCCCAGCTTATTACATTATCCAGAAGTTGTGCTCCTAAATACTTACCAAAGTGGACTGAAGACAAATGTCCCTGCAAAAACCCAAATGTGAATGCTTACGAGAACTGCATTCAGAATTGGCAAACATTGGAAGCAATCCAGATAGCCTTCAATTAGTGGATGGTTAAATAAACTGTGGTCTATCCAAACAGTGGAGTAATACTAGGCAGTAAAATGATATGAGCTATTAAGAAACAAAAGTACATGAAGGAAACTTATATGTCTCCTGCTGAACAGAAAACGAGAGTCTAAAAAATGTTATTCACTGTCTGAGAGAGATTGTACGGCATTCCGAAAGAGACAGGAAGCATAAGCAGCACTGATGATAATCCTGCATGTTACATAGCACACAATCAACACCCTTGGTTCCAGCAGTCAAGAAATCAGGAGGCGTATTGCTTTGGGCAAGTCTACGGTGCGTACTCTCTACAGAATACTGAAGAGCATTGATACCAGTTTGAAGACTAAAGAGTGCCTGATTCAGGCCATCATCTTTTCCATTACCTGCTATGTAGTGGAGATCTGGACAATGAATAAGTATTCACAGAAGAAAAATCGATGCCTTTGAGTTGTGCTGTTGGAGAAGAAGACTGAATATCCCATGGATTGCCAAAAAAGCAAATAGCTAGGTCTTAGAAAAGGTGCAGCTGGAGTGTTCCATGAAGGCAAGGATGACAAAGCTTTGTCTCTAAACTTTGGACACGTTGCTAACTAAGGTGAGGCTATTCTTTGGAAAGGGATATCATGCTTGGAAGAGTGGAGGCTCAGTGAAAGGAAGACCTTCAACCAGAAGGAATGACACAGTGACTACAGCAATGGGTTCAAGTGTGTCAGAGATTGTGAGGATGGCACAGGATAGGACAGGGTTCAGATCTGCTATTCACAAGTTGCTATGAGTCATACTTGACTCTGACAGCACCTTACAACAAACAATAATCTCCCAAGGAGTGCATAGGAGAATTTGCTGGATATTTGTTCATGTTCAAATGGCAGGTTTCTCAAAGCAAACAGATTTCTCTAGGAAGTCACAGTAAAGGCAGGGTCCTGGGTCACTCCTCCTGGGGTGTTGAAGCTCCACTTGGAGCCAGAAGGACAGCTCAGTTGAGCCCTGTTTCCACAGAAAAATTGTACTGTGTTTCCAGTTCTGAGAACCCAATCCTATTACCTACGGCATGTGACTGTCTCTGTGAGGAGGACTTGGGCTCTGTGAAGATGCCCTTTCTGCCTCCACTGCCCTGCTCAGCACCAGCACATTCATCTTGATCTCGGCCTTAAATTGCTCAGCCACAAACAACCCCATGGGAGAAAGAAACTGATAAGAAGCTCAGAGAGCTAGTTTCTGATTCAAGCCCTAAGCTCTGACATGGAGTAGAAACTCTGTTCACAGAGCTTAACCTGGGTGGATCCGGATCAATCTCACCTGTACCGGGTGAAATCACCATGTGTAATCCTCCCCTAGGTTTCTAGAAGGCTATTAAACTAGATTTCTTAAGAACTCTTAAATATAGGAAAACCTATTTGGGGACTATTGTAACTCAGGATGAAAAGTTGGAAGATGGGGGGAAAAAACAAGTCAATTAACAAAGAGTTAAGACTTTGTAAATCCTTAACCTGAAACAGCACTTGTCTCCACTATTATCGTTGTTGTTGTTATGTGCCATCGAGTCACTTGCGACTCATAGTGACCCTATGTACAACAGCCCTAAACTCTGCTCTGTCCTGTGCCAATCTCACTGTCTCCGATACACCCATCCCGATTACCCCAGTCACTGAATCAATCCACCTCATAGAGGGCCTTCCCCTCCTGCGCTGTCCCTCCACCCTACCAAGCATGATGTCCCTCTGTAAGAACTAGTCCCTCCTTGCAGCATGTCCAAAATATATCAGATGAAGCCTCAGAATCCTTGCCTCCAAGGAGCAGCATGGTTGAACTTGTTTCCTTAGCAGCCCAATGGTCTCCACTAGACTAGACTAGAATAGACCAGACTAGAATTAGAATTAGAATTAGAATTAGAATTAGAATTAGAATTAGAATTAGAATTAGAATTAGAATAGAATAGAATAACAGTAAGTCACGGTCATTATTTATTGCAGCCTTACTCTGTGACAATATTTAGCAGAGTGTTTAAAAACATTTAATCTAGCAGTTCACCCATTCAACAACCTTGGTGTCTATCGCTTTTTCCACACTGTGGTATAGGCAGTAGAGGTTCAAAAAGTATGATAATAGCCACATTTCCAGCTTTGCGGATGTCACAATCCCATGAGAGAAACTGACAATCAAATGGTTCTTAAGTGAGAGTGAAATTGTAAATGAGAAAGCTATTACAGGAAAGCAGCACGAGATATTATCAGAGCTTCAGTGTGAGAGTTAACTCAATCTTCAGGTCAGAGAAAGTTTCCCTGACAGGAGAACAGTTCAGCTGGGATCCAAATGATGAATGAGGCATTCATCACAGGAGAGAAACAAAATTCCTGGTATGTGGTAGGCACACAGCTCGTCGTGAGTTGGACAGAGACAGATACAGACGTATTGAAAGGGCATGAGGTAGATCAGACTGAATATGTTGGGGATTCTCTTCCACATGTATACTTGTTAATTTATTTTGTCAAGTTCGTTATCACTCATGGTCACTCATGTATGTTATCTTCATAATCACTGATATGTCCATTGTTTCAACCACGGAGTCTGTTCATCTCATTGGCAGTTTCCCTTGCCATTGCTGGCCTTCCAATTTACCTGACATGAGGGCCTTTTCCAAGGACTACTCCTTCCTGATGACACAGCCCAAATTACTCAAAGCATTTAGAACGCTTAATCGTGTTTATGTGAAGCCTATACCTAGATCAAGAGGCTGGTATGTGAACAAAACAAGAGAACACTACTTGGTTTAAAATTAAAAAAGGTGTGCCAGAGTTAAATCCTTTCTCCATAACTATTCAGTGTGTATGCTGAGCAAATCAATCAAGAAGCTGGACTCTCTGAAGAAGAATGTGGCATCAGACTCTGAAGACGACTCATCAACTACCTGGATGATACAACCTTACTTGCTGAAAGTGAAGAGGATTTGAATTGCTTGCTGCAGAATGTCAAAAATAGCAGCCTTCATGATGAATTGTATCCCAACATCAAGAAAACAAAGATTCTCACCACTGGGACAATAGGCAAAATCATCGTTGGAGAAAAGATTGAAACTCTCAATGACTTTATCTTACTTGGATCCACAATCAATACAATTTGTACCAGCAGTCAGGTCACCAGGAGACATATCACACTGAGAAAGTCTGCAGTTAGGGGCTCTCTAAATTGTTGAAGAGCGTGATGTTAGTTTGAGGACTAAGGTGCACCTCACTGAAATCATAATCTTTTTAATCACTTTCTATGCTGTTGAGAGCTTCACAATAAATAAGGATGACAGAAGAAGAATTGATGCCTTTGAATTGTAGTGTTGGAGAAGACTGAATATCATGGACTGCCAAAACAATAAACATCTATGTCCTGGAGAAAGAGCAACCAGCGTACTCCTTGGCGTCAGAGATGATAAAGTTTCATCTAATATACTCTGGGCATGCCTGCAGGAAGGGCTATTCCTTGGAGAGGGGCATAATACTTGGAAAGACTGAGTGATGGCAAAAGAGAAGAAGATCCTCAACCAGGTGGATTGACACAATGACTGTAGCAATGGGCTCCAGTGTGTCAGAGATTGTGATGATGGCACACAGGCAAGGACAAGGTTCAGATCTGCTGTCCATAGGGTTGCTATGAGTTGTGTTTGACTCAACAGCACGTAACAGCAGCAACAGCAACTTGCCTCAAGAACCTTCAATATCTGTAGGTACGGTTTGGGTTGATCGTGATAACAGTCACTGATATTTAGTATTAGAACCCAGTAGTCCTATTGACACCCAATTAGTAGAGGCCAGTGATACTGCTAAACATCATACAATGCATAAGACAGCACCCTTTTCTCTACCAAAAAATGGAAGAGCCCATTATGTGCACTTCGTCTAGGCTGAAAAATCAGGCCCAAAGTCTTCTGTAGCTCATTATATAAATATTCCAGGAATCAAAATTCCTAACTTCTGAAAAGTACTTCTCAGTGTCTGAACTGATCTTATCTCAGTACCTCTCTCTCAGTTGCTACTTCTCTTTATTAATAACGTTTTTATTTGTTTTAAACTTTATTACCAAAACTCCATTTTATTTATTTCTCTAGCCCTTGGAATGTGAAAGTATACAAACAGATAAATGAGTTCTACTCCATGATACCCCTTGCATGTACTTCTTTGAATTGACCACAGCAAGACCAATGTTAGCATGGAATCTTGGAAGGAAGTGTCTTTATCTTACACAAGGACATATGCTACATGAGGCCCAAGACTTAGTGAATGGCAAGTGCCTCACTGACTGATACATAGAACAGAGCCTGGGCCAATATGGAGTCACCAGGAAATGAATAATCAAACTTCAATTGACCAAAGAATAGGAGGCCTTGAAAGGTGGAACAGGAAGTATAAGAGAAGGAAGACGTCATTTCCGGTCTGGTACAAGTTCATGTTCATATAGTAGTTGCAGGAGGTGTGGAAACAGGACCTTGTGGGTAAGGGCTGGTGTGCCAGCCTTTTACCAACTCAAAGTGCTAGAGTAGGTGGCACCTACTTGGCAGTCTTGACTTGTCACCTGAAGACTCAGGTCTCTTCTCTCCCCAGTCTAAATGTCATTCCGCTCGCGGTGGCCTTACCTTCTTCCAGGGAATGTTGCTGAGGGAGCAAGGGCCAGGTTCCCATTGACTTCAGCCTACCACACTGTCAGTATTAATTTAATTAGCATTTATGCAATCATGACTTTATCATTTCCAAGTCTAATTTATTGTAATTTTGTGTGCACTGATTTGATGATCCAAGAGTTTGTTGATGCTTTTGTTTCCATTCAAAGCAGAGTGTATTTATTATCCATTTAAAACTGTTACTCCCATTCCTCTCTAGTAAGGCTCCCTTGGAGCATAAAGACACGTGGCCGATTGGAACGGTTCATCTCATTTAGAATTGCCCCGAGAGTGTTTTTCTTCTTCCCTGGAAGCTATACAGCTCAATTCTAGTGGGAACTTATGTAAAAATGAACGAGTTTATCATGTACTTTTCTACCTGACTTAGTTTTGAAGTGTCTTTCAGAATAGATTCTGGATCTTAAGCTTTAACTTCTTAATAAGGTCGGAGATCTACAGATGGGTAATGTCATGGCTGAGAGCACAGTGTGTGGTGTCATATAGAATCAAGTTTAAATACATGGTGCTTACTAATGGCGTGACCTTGGGCAAGTTACATTTCTCAGTAAATCAGTCTTCACTTATTTTCATTCACAGTGACTGCAGCAATGGGCTCACATGCACCAGAGAGAATAATGCTGGTACAGGATAGCAAAGCAGTCTCTAAGTCAAATTTGTAGGCAAGTTAAAGGAGGAGCATAGGGTTTATACTGAACCTTACTTTAGGTAAAGAAAAGGAACCATGGTGACACAGCAGTCAAAAGTAGTCAACTGATAACCAGAAGATTGGCAGTTCAAACCCTCCATCTACTCATCAGAAGAAAAATAAGGCTGTTTATTTCTGTAAAGATTACAGCCTTAGAAATTCTATGGGTCTTTCTACTTTGTCCTACATGGTGGCTCTGAGTAAGTATTGACTCAATGGTTGCATCTAAATTACTGAATTTAGTGCAATAAAAGGCTTGGCACCTTTTTTTTTAATTATTAGAAATTTGCACTTGTAAGTAAAAGTGATTATGATGAAGAATTTGTTGATATGGGGATTTGCTCAGTTATTTCAAAGTGAAAGCAACTTTATATAATGTTAAAAGAAAGATACAGGTTGTCTCAGAGTCAGGACATTCATAACCTGGGGACTGCTTTGTCTAAACTCTTGGACCACACAATTGTCCAGAAATTACCAAAGAACAGACTGTCCTAAATCAGGCTGGTGAATGTATTGTTGATTCAGAGAGTTTGTTCAAGATCACCATGACAACATTTGTCACACTCAATCCCTGAAGTCCTTGTCCTTATTGATTTCCTATCCTTCCTGAAGGCAAATATACTCAAAGAGGTTTACATTGACCAGCAGTGACAGTTTGGGAAAGCTTTCCTGAAGTGTGTTGGGCCACTTCCAAACTATCTCTTGTCCTTTCATTTGCCAGACCATTATTTTTCTGAGACATCTCTTCCTTAGACTGGTCTATAAGGTCTTGGTGTTGTTCAGGAGATGGACATCTTGTATTACTAAGTTAAGACCTTTTGATCCTATTAATGGTTGTAGCAAGTTACTGTCTTTTTGTTGCTGTGTGTATTCACTAAAAAGTGCTTATGCAGAACTGTCCGTGCTCCACCGTGCACACACTTCTCCCTCTTCTCCTCTGGTTCTTTCTAGCTCAAATTTTCTATTTCTGACATCTCTTCCAAATTATCGCATTATTCCTCCAATAATATGCAGCAGAAAAGCTGCTGAAAATACTCAAAACAATGATGATGTCAAGTGTTACATATAGGAAAACATTCTCTTAAAATGCTTCTAGACTTGAAATGCCTCTGGGGCCAATTACAAGTAGGGATAATTCAGCCATGTTTATAAAGCATCTAAGGAGAGGTGGGAGTGCAGTGTCTAAGTTATTTGGCTGCTAACTTTAAAGTTGATGGTTCAAAATTACCAAGAAAGGTGTGAGAAGCATTTGCTTCCATAACGACATGTAGGTTTGGTGAGAATTATAGTTCTACTCTGATCTTTCAAAACTTAAAAGCTCATTTCATTGGAGTTGGAACTGGCTCGTAGTTTACTCTGCATTGGTTTTGTAGTTGTTATATGCCAATGAGTCAACTATGACTCATAGTAAGCCTATGAACAGTGACTCTGAATCCTATTCTATCCGGAGCCCACCTTACCATCTCTGACACGCCTGACCCCATTGCCACAGTCACTGTGTCAGTCCATCTCATCCAGAGTTTTTCTCTCCTGTGCTGCCTGCCCCTCTATCCTTCCAAGGGTGATGTCCTCCTCCAAGAACTTGTTCCTCACGGCAACATGCCCAAAGCATGTGAGATGAAATTTGAAATCCATTCCTCCAAGAAGCAACATGGTTTTCACCCTCTCCAAGAGAGACTTGTTTTGACAGTCCATGGCATGTTGAATACTATTCTCCAGCCACTCAAAGACATTAATTCTCCTTCCTTAGTCATTATTCTTAGTCATTGTCCAGCTATCAGATGCATAGCAAGTAATTGATAATACAATGCCTGAACCAGGTGCACCTTAGTCTCTAGACCGACATTGTGGCTCTTTAATACTCTGGGTAGGTCCATGAAAGCAGATATTCCTAAATAACTAATCTTTCGATAACCCGACTACTGGTGCCAAGAGTATTAATTGTGACTCCAAACAAGATAAAATTATTAACAACTTCAATCTTTTCTCCACGTACCATGATGCAATTCATTGGCCTGGCTGTTTTCTTGATACTGAGATGCTATCCATTTTGGAGACTGCAGTCCTTGACCTTCTGCAGCAAACACTTCAGGTCCTCCTAAGTTTCAGTGAGCAAGGTTGTGTTATCAGCATAACACAGATTGTTGAGGAGTTTTCCTCAAAACCTGATGCCACATTCTTCTTCATAAAACCCAACCTGCCAAATGATCTGTTCTGCCTATAGATTATAAAGTGATGGAGAAAAAGATACATCCCTGATGTACGTCTTTCTTGATTTTAAACCATGCAGTGTTCCCTTGCTCTGTTTGTACTATAGCTTCCTGGTCTAGGTCTAGGCTTTGTATGAGTACAATAATAAAGTTATTCCTAGTCTCAATGTTGACCACAATTTGTTGTATCCACACAGTCAAATGCCTTTGCATAGTTGTTCAAACACAAATAGACATCCTTCTGGTACTCTCTGATTTCAGCCAAGATCCATCTGAGATCAGCAATGATACTCCTAGAGCCATAAACTCTTCTAAACTTTGATTGTATTTCTAGTAATTCTCTATCAATGTTCTCTTCTAGTTATTCTGTGTTAATCTTCAGCAAAATTGACTTGCATATGCTATTAGTTATACTGCTCAGTAATTTCCACATTCTGTTTGATCATCAGTTTTGATAATGGGAATAAATTTGGTTCTCTTCCAGTCAGTTGGCCAAGTAGCTGTCCTCCAGATTTCTTGACACAACTTAATGAGCATACACAGGGTTGCATCTCTTTGTTGAAATTTGTTAGTTTGTATTCCATCAATTCTTGGAGCCTTTTTTTTTTCCATGTCCTTCAGAACAACTGGAACTTCCTCCTTTACTACCATTGGCCCTAGATCATATGCTACTTTCTGAAATTATTCTTTGTCAGCCAATTCTTTTCAGTACAATGACTCTGTATTGCTTCCATCTTCTTTTGATACTTGCTTCAGTATTCTGCCCTTGGCATTTTTTAGTATTGCAACTTGAAACTTAAATTGGTTTTTCAGTTCCTTTAACTTCAGAAATGCCCAAGTTCTTCCTTTTTTTTATTTTCTGACTCCAGCTCTTTGCACATTTCGTTATAGTACTTTGCTTTGTCTTCCCAAGCTGCCTTTTGAAATATTGTGTTCAACCATTGTGTTTACGAAGCTCTAACTCTGGTGGAATATTGGCAAGAAGCTGTGCTACAATTCCAAAGGCATGTGGTTCGAGGCATGCTGGAAAAGGATGGGCAACCTCTTCCTGTGCAATTAACTGCTTCTGAAAACCTACTGGTGGGTCAACTATGGGCTGGTTCCAACTCTATGGTACATAACAACGGCGAATCACATGACAAGAAATTGCTCTTCTTGCTCAGAGCTGCTGGTGGATTTGAACCATCAGAACCACTTCACCTTTGGCTTAGCAGCAAACTCTCCCTGGACTATGTCACCAGAATTCCTACTCTGTCCTGTGTAGTCACTGTGAGAATAGACTCAAACATTAATTTTGGAACCCAGAACTAAGCTATATGTCTTAAATAAATCTTACCTTCCTTACAGATCTAAGCATATATATGAACTTGAATGTCTTGTTTAAGATGAATAAAAAATGTAGAAGAAACTATTCAATATTTATTAATAGTATTATAATCTATCAAAAAGTAATATGCTGGTCTATATAAGGGTGAGTGTCTCTGAATCTCAGTGTCAGCTGGAGGCAGCCTCTTGCTTCTTGAAGAGAGGCAAGTATGGAACACTTGGGGGGTTGTCACTTTCTTTTTGCCCCAAGTGGGTGTCAGCAGAGCAGACTTGCCAGATCAGTTGGGGGTCTCTGGCCCAGAGTTAGCCAGCATTTGGGCATGCTAGAATGGTAAAATACAGCAGGAATTGTTTTGGGTCAAACATTCTTCTAGGTTGTATAGCCCTGGTGTGTTCACTTGCCATACAGAGGTAATTTGGTTGCTGTGAAGCTGACCACTGTGTCACTGATGTGTCAAATGCAATAATGGTTACCCATGGTGGACAGTGTTTGGTGGAACTTCCCGCTTAAAACAAGCTTGGAAGCAGGAGTGGCATCCACTTGAAAAATAGCTTGCCTCAGGAAACTCTATGAATTTGGAGAAACAATGAAAGTTACAAGTGTTCAGGTCTTTCATTCATCAGGTTGCTATGAGTCATCTACGACTCGAAAGCACTAACAACAACAACAATTTCTAATGTTTAGCCATGTGGTGAGGGTGGAATGGTGGTTCTGTGGTAGGATTCTTATTTCCATTCAACTCCCAAGCAGTGTCCTTCCTGTGCAACCACTACCTGTCTATACATGGAGGCTTGTGTATTGCTGTGATGATGAATGGGTTTCAATAGAGCTTCTAGACTAAGATGGACTAGACCTCATGATCTACTTCTGAGAGACAATGAAACTACTATGAATCTCAGTATTTAGACTTAGGACCCCTCATTCGCCTTCCATCTAAACTGACTCAGAGCTGGCCTTTGATTGTGTTTGAGGCTGTAAATCACCTGGGATAAGATTGTCCTTCTTTATCCTGTGAAGAGGTTGGTGGATATGAACCACCAGAGAGGTGCTACGTTTGGGCTAGCAGCGCCACTCCCTAGGGACTAGGCCACCAGACTTCCCTATTGCTCTGTGAAGGTTCTATTTGGCATAGGGTTGTCATGAGGCAGGAACCTACTTAACTCAGCTGACAACAATAGCTTGAAGCCAAATTTGACTCCTAATATTCCTGACTGACTGTTCTAGAGACCTAACTTTATCATAACTTGTTCTTGGCATAGAATCAGGAGTTCAGACGTCCTTGTCTTCAGAACTTTCTAGATGGAAAGTACCTCTAGAAAGTTGTCCGTTTCTCCCCAGAATTTATGGAAATTGGTCCCCTCCCTCTGGTGACCTAAAAGTAAGGAGTTGCACTGCTAATTCAGAAACATGTGGTTCAAATCTACCAGTTGCTTGTTGGGAGAAAGATGAATGATCTACTTCCATGGGATTTAAAGCTTCTGAAAGCCCACTAGAGGATTTGTGTTGGTTCTGACTTGATGACATGTACTAACTCCTGCAGCTACCTTTAGAGCTTGGCATGTTATTGTTTTTGTTAAGTGCCATCAAGTTGACTATATAGTGATTTCCTCCAGTTGTTCTAGGATTATCATCTACTTCTAAAAGATAGCCTTTTGCCACATAGTCAGTTGACAATCCCTCTTAGATTTACTGTATACTTTATGTGATGTTGCTTCTCACAGTCTAAAGAAATACTTGTTCTGCTGTGATTCTGTCCCATTGGCCTAAATGTAGATTTCAATATCTTCAACGTGCAGGTGGGATAAGGAAAACTCTTTAAATAGCAGAGAACTGTTTCGTACATCAACCATTTATTTTGTAGTCTGGAGCTTAATATAATCTTCCTTCCACATGATCCATTGAACTATTAGGATTTCAGCTCTGTATTAGAAAAGGAATTCTAGGAACAGTCCTATGTTCTCCCTTTATTAGGTTTTGCCAGCATCTCTTTATGGCAGAAGAAACACAAGGTATTCTTTATAATCTCTTCTCCCTTTCTCATGAGCTCAGAGATAAGAACAAGCATTAGTAATTCTTTCTTTCTGCCAAGTTGAGATTTGCCAGGTGTTTTCTTATGTGTTTGCCACATTTGATCTTTATAACCACTATCTGAGTATATTGCAATTATTGCCATTTTCAAGTAAGGAAATTGAAGAATAGAGAGATTGAGTTATTTACCCAAATATATTAGTCAAGACTCCTTTGATTGGCAATCCAGAAAAACAAACCCAGATAGTTTTTTTCAAAGGTAATTTTTTAATATGTCTAGCACATCTGTGAACTGAAAGGTCATCATTTTAAATCCACCAGCTGCTCTGAGGGAGAAGCAGGAGAATCTCCTATAGAGATCAGTAGCCTTGAAGACTGGATAGGTAGTTATGAGTTACAACAGATTCAATGGCAGCTGAACAGTAAAGTCGAGGAACAGATAAAATCAGGCGAATTTTTTTTTTCTGGATCTGTCTGAGTAAAATTAGAAAATTATTTTGTCAGTGTCGTTGTGGTTTCAAGATGGTCACCTGGAGCTCGATATTATGTCCCACCAGCTTAGCAACCTCTGCAGGAAAACAGCTTCCATCTCCCTATGATTTTACCCATATCCTAAACTATGCCCTGCCTGCTTAGCAACCCCGGCTGAAAGACATCTCTTCTTTCTCAGCCATTTTAGTCAAATTCCCAAGAATGACAATGATTTGGCCCAGTCTGAACTTGTAGTTCAGTTCTGCTCTAGTCACTGGGCCTGTGGGATGGGACGTGATGACAGACTGGTCCAGGGATGAGCAAGGTTGGCCCCACAGAGGATGTGGTTGAAAGTAGGAGAAAGCTGTTTCCCAAAGTGAAACACTGTGGTGTTGACAGGAGACATGCGTGTGACCGGGGATGGACAGAAACATTAGCCTAGAAGCCACTTATCCTTCTCAATCTCTGCTGTCCTACCACAACTTGATGTTGTTATTGTTGTTGTTATGTGCCGTCGAGTCGCCTGC
>NW_006399863.1:904624-930961 GCF_000299155.1 Elephantulus edwardii | reverse complement strand
TACTCTTATAATAAACATAATGCCCTAAAATATAATACTTTTAAACTATTCTCTCTCTCATAGACTTCAATGCAGTAAACATAATTTATCCAGTTTTCCTCAGTCTTACCCCCACCCCGTTGTCAGCCTCATTCTACAACAGTGGCTCCATATAGCATTTGTCCCTTTGTGACTGAGATATTTCACTCAGCATCATGTCACTAGGTATATTCTTAACATAGATTAAAAAAAAAAGCTCTTCTGTTATCTTGTGCTGGGTTTTCAGGAAGTTTTGAATCTGTAAAATGTTGTGTTCAAGTTCACACATTTTAAGAGTCCCAAGAATATTAAGCCATTGAAAAAAATAGTTCTGAGCCCATTTCTGCCTTATTTCTGGGATCTAATTATTTTTTTTTGCTAGTAAATAAGGAGTCAGCCAACCTAAGGAGACTTCCAGTAAGATGGACTGACAGCAGTAGACACAACAATGAAGTCAGGTCTACCGATGACCACCAACATGGCACGGAAGCCAGCAGTGTTTTCCTTCTGTGATACATAGAGCCACCACGAGCCAGTATCGACTTGATGACAGCTAAGGACAGCAACAAATCCTCCTTGAGTTCCTGACTGGTGAGAACAATTAATATTCTTAGCCACTAATCAAAAGGCTGGAATCCTGAGCCTACCCAGAGTCACCTCAGAAGGAAGTCCTGGTGATATGACTTCAGTGACTCAGCCATTTAAACCCTGTGGGACACCGGTCTCCTCATACACACAGAAGGTCTCCAAGAGTTAAGGTCAACTCAGTGGCTTCTGGGACTGGTGGTGATCCTTCCTGGGCCTTGGTTTCCTGACTGTGAGATTGTCCTACCTATGCAAGGTCAGAGTGAGGCTCCCCTGTGCCGTTATATGGAGAACAACTATCAAATATGTTTTTTTAAAAGCCTATAAGATGATCATTTTATTTGACTTCATGGTCAAGAATTTTCCTCTTAATGTGTTCTCTAAACCACTAATGGCCCATGATGCAAAATTTATTTGGCTGTTCATAATTGTGCAGATCAATGAAGGTCTAACTTTTCTGTGATGAATGGTAGACTTCCAGATTTTTTTTTCAAGTACCCATCTTCCAAGTGTATATATTCCAAGAAATGTATTTGTGTGTGCACATGTGTGTGTGTGTGTGTGATGATTGTTTAGTGTTGCTATTAATAGTGTCAGAGCTCTGTTGGCTTACTGTTAAGGAGCTACATTGCCAACCCAAAGACAGGTGGTTCAAATCCACCAGCTTCTCCAAGGAATAAAAATAGATAATCTTCTTTAGAATAATTCACTATCTGTGAAATCATACTGCAGGGTCAACTAGGAGTCAGTTCCAACTCAACAACACATCAGAGACAATGCAAATGGATAGATTTAACAAAAAAATCTGTTCTCCCATAAGTTATAAGACTGAAATTCCAAATTCAGGCTTCTATTGCCAGATGAATTGGGGGGTCTCCAGCACAGAGTCTGCTAGCATTTGGCCATGCCAGAAATGCAAAACACTGAAATGTTTGGCCACACCTGTAGGCTGAGGGCTGAGGACTAAGTATGTCCTCAGGCCTGGTTTTAATTGCTTTTTGTCAAACATTCTTCTAGGTCATATAGCCCTGGTCTGTCCACTTGCTGTATGGAGGTAACTCATGGTTGCTGTGAAGCTGAACACTGTGACATTGATGTATCAAACGCAATAATGGGTTACCCATAGTGGACAGTGTTTGATGGAACTCCCCAGTTAAAACAAGCTTGGAAGCAAGAGTAGCCGTATGGATTGTTTCCAGTTTGGGCTATTGCCAACTAAGGTTCCCTGAAAAATACTGCCTTGAGCATTACATTGTCCATATCTGTATGGGATCTAATTAGAAGAACTATTTGGAAAATTAGAAACCTCAAGGGGCAGCAAGTTTATGTTAAATGAATGAGTAACATATTAGAAAAAAAGATGGTAAAATGGTCACATGACCATTTAATCAATTTCAACTATTGTCACTAAACGGTAGAGGTAGAAATTATTTAATTCATGTATATTTTGCCAAGAAGAGCAAAAAATCTCTTTTGCACCTAACCTCCCCCCTACAGTGTGTAGAAAGTGACCTAGCTCTTAAATGTTTCTATATTTGTTTCAAAGTATAACAGAGGGAAGTGCACATATCTAAAATGTCCTTTGATGAATTTTCACACATTGATCACACTTTTCCAACTAGCACCCACCCAGATGAAGAACAAAAGGACCAACAGCCCTCCAGAAGCTCACTTTACACCATTGTTCCAGGTATTACCCTCAAGAATAATCATGTGGTTGTACAATCTAATGAGGGAGAAGGAATGGAAGAGGGAAATTAGAAGAATCTAGTCTGAAAAACAATGCATTTGAATTTTGTAAATTAGTATTAAAAAATAATAACAACTGCTACCCTACCTTGTAACAACACCGTTATGCTTCACCTATGTCTTTAGTTTATGTAAATGATCAGCTTTAGCTCATATATATGACCTTTCAACAAGTGCACTTTTGAAAGTCATCTAGTTTGTTGTGTAGAGTGATAGATGGTATATTTTTCTTTGTTCTCTACTATTCCTCTTTCTGTGTACGAGTCCATATTGATACTCAAGTCTCCTCAATCTATTCCACTCATAGCTATGTGAGTGATTTTCATTTGAAGCTATTCTAAACAGTTCTGCAATGAATATTAAAACTGTTCAGGTCTAGGGTGCTCTGGTGGCCTGGTGGTGAGAAGCTGTGCTACCATCCTAAAACTACACAGGTCTTTGTGTAAGCTTATAAGGATATTTCTGTTGGGTCACAGAGAATGTATATTCCACGTTAGGAGATAGTGTTGAATTGCTTTTCAAAAGATTATATCAGTTCTCCCATCAACAGTGTAGGTCAGCTATTCTTTTACAACATTCTTAATGATACTTAAAGGAGCTGTGGGAGGTCAGCTTTGAGTTGGTTCTGACTCAATGGCACACAACAACAATAGCAACATTGTTTTGACATTTCATATTTTCTGTTTTGCTTATTGAGCCCTTCTAATAGATTGTGTAGGGCACCATTATGTTTTAATTGGTATTTCCATTACAAATAGTGACGTTGGAGCAACATTTCATTTTTGTTCATTTTATTTTATACATAAGCTTTGAGAATACATATCTCCTCAAACAGTTTTTTCTGTTTTTATTTTGGGTTACTATTTGGAAGCAGGAGTGGCATCTACTTCCTAAACAGCGTGCCTCTGGAAACTCTATCAACTTTGATAAATGTTGATAGTTGTAGAGGGGCTTCAGGTCTTTTGTTGTTCATAGGGTCGCAATGAGCCGTGCTCTACTTGACGGCAATGAACAACAACATTTTCCCTTTAAGCAGCCCTGGTGGTATAGCATGTAACATATTAAGCTGCTGCTCTAAAAGTATACAGTTTGAATCCAGCAGCTGCTCTATGGATGAAAGATGATCAATCTCCTTCCATAAATATTTGTAGCTTTGGAAACTTGATGGAAGATCAGGTGGAAAGGCCTGGTGGCCATGAAGTTTGATATCTTTCCATTATTGGATTGTAACAAGGGACCAAATATTTTATGTACCTATTTTATTTGAGGGTGGAGGAACATTTTTTATTTGGATCATTCATTTTTAAATACGAAACTTACTAAATCTTTTCTGATAGTTATGCCATTTGAGTCATTATTAATTTCCCAAATGTTTATTTACCACCTAGTCAGTGTCTCTGTCTGTATATTTGCCTCTCTCTCCCCACCTCCCTCACCCTCTCCCCCTTCCCCTTCATACCCAGTAAGCCACCAGAGGTCCCTATTACAGTGTAAAACAGCCATCAGTGGGTAAATATCTGTGTATAGCAATGTCGTTGTTGTGTGCTGTAGAGTCGAAGCTGACCCCTGGGGCCTCTCATATGGGACATGTCAGGTCAAAGTGAGGATTGGCGCTTAAAAAAAGAGCTCCAGATGAAGCTAGAGAGTAGAAGTACTAATTTGGGTAAAGAATAGTTGAGCCATAATGAATTAGTTGGTGAGATACACCAAGAACAGCAGCCCAAGGACAAAAAGTATGTTGACGAATAGAATTGGGAAGGTAGAAAACTTCCTGTGGATATTAAAATTGAATAAAATAGAGTTTTCAACCTTTCTAAATAATGAAGTTATTCATGATGAATAAAAAGCTGAATAAGCCTTCAGGATAAATGGTACAGTTATTCATTGACTTTGTTATGAAATTGCATTAAAACTCATGAAATAAGTAGAGAAGGAGCCATTAAACTATATTTTTAACAAGATACTTGACTTTTAAAATTAAAAATTAACCATCTTTTCTCTTTGTTGTACTGTGAAAGAGTACTGAATAATAAATCCCTTTTAAAAAACTAGATAAGCCTTGAAGTCAAGTGCTGACCTTGCTACTCACCAGTTATTTGAACTTGGACTATTTTAGCTGTTTTGAGCATCAGGTTTCACATCTTTTAAATGGGCTGATAATACTACTGTCCTCAAAATGTAGTAGTAACATTGAAGTATGTCAAAGTCCCTCAGAAAGCAAATAAATTGATGCTAGCTACTACGACTTAAAACCCGTCACCATAATTATTACAGCATCTCTTAGGGTCTGTCATTAATGTAGACCAAAGTTGAGGGGTGTGGGCTATGCAGCTAGTTGACAGGGTTAAATCTTTTCTCTCTCACATCGGGATAATTGGACACTTAACTAACCCTATGTTTCCTTGCAAATTACAATAATTGGACTTCCATCATACACTCAAGGTTCTTAAAATAGTGCTCAATAAAGAAGTACATTCTCAGTAAATCTTTTTTGCTAATTGTATCATTTTAATTATTCTTTTTCTTAAGTCTGGAATCATTTTAATACAAGACACAAACAAAATTTTATTTCATTCCAGTCTGTGGTCATTTTATAGCAACACAATTACTGCAGAGTACACAATCGTAATGTGAACAAATTCTTCCTGACTTTTTTTTTAAATGATCCATGCATTTTCCCACATCAGTATCCCCAGGTTAATGTGAAATTGTACAAGACTATTTAATCCACAAAGGAACTTCCTCATTTTTATCTTGGATGCTTTTATCTCCTCATGCTTTTAAATTCCTTCACTTGTACTCTTTCTACCCCTCCCCTACTCGTTGAAGGGATCTGTCTTTGATTTTGTTAAAATATTTGCACTGGGACCTTAGGGGAAGTAGTTCACTCAAGAATTGAACTTTCCAAATCAAGCAACAAAGAATCTAAAGTCATTTCTGGAGAAAGACTGTACTCAAGGAACACTGACCATTGAAACCTTTCACTGTTGTTGAGTCAGTTCTGATTCACAGTGAACCTCATCAGTTTCCAAAGCGATAAATCTCAGACTGCTTATATTTCTTTCATGGAGCCCACTGGTGGATTCAAACCACCAGAGACACAGACTTTGTGTTAGCTGTGCAGCATTCATAAACGAGCCTCCAATTTGAGAATATTACTAGACAGGCTATGCTGAGAGAGGGAATCATTAACTTGTATTTTACTCGAGGCTGTTGATAAAGAATTGCAAAAAGGCAGCCCAGAAATGTGGCCAGTTCCTGCCTGTGATAAACTGCAAACCCAATTCAATAATTAAACCATAGATGTCCTCTTGAAGGGTGGCAGTGAGGGTACCGTGATTATCAAGATGCTGCCTAGTCTCTTAGTTAGAACAGAGAAGGTCACAGATAGATCTAAACCCCAGTGCTGGGGCTGCCATGTCCCTGCTAAGAGACATCTCTATGCTTCAGTTTCCTCACACATAAAATAGAAATCATTAGAGTATTTTGTACAAGTTCTGAAGGGCTGCCATAATGATATCACAAATTGGGTGGTTTAAAGCAACAAATATTTATTATCTCAGAGCTCTGGAGATAGGGGTTAAAAATTCAGGGCATTGACAGTGTTGATTCTTTCTGACATCTCAAAGGAAGAATTTATTCCATACTTGTCTCCTAAATTTTTATGTAGTCAGTGGTCTCTGGTATTCTTTGGCTTATGGATAGATGACTCTCATCGCTGACTGCATCATCACACAGCTCTCTTCCCAGAGTTCCTTCCCCACCGCCGCCCTCCCCCCTTTTAAGTGAACTCATCAGATAAAGTTAGAGCTCACTCTATTCTAGTCTGAGTGCACACTGACTAATCACATATATTGTCAGGCGCCCTTCAGTTTACTGTGATTCATAAAAACTCCACGAACAACAGATCTGATCCATATCCTAGCCTGGGCCATCCTCCTCATCTCTGTTATACTTGAGCCAATTATTATTATTTGTATCAATAATCCATCTCACTGACAGCCTTCCTCTCTTCTATTGACTCTCCACTTTTCCTAGCATGATGTCATTTTCCAAGCACCGGCCCCTTTTAACAACATGTCCAAAGGGCGTGTGATGAAGTTTCACGATCCTTGCCTCTAAGGAGCATCCTGGTGGCACTTTAACTTGTCTATTTCTTCCTTTGACAATCCATCATTGCCTTGTCATTATTGCATCATGATCATAAGGTACATAAGGTACACATCTTCTACCAATGTTTTGCTCTGGAACAGCTAAGTAACAGAGTAAAGCTTTAGGAAGATAGAACAGTGTATTAACTAGACCTTGTAGTCAGGTAGATCTGTGCCCAGATTTCACTTCTCACATTTATTATCTATGTGACTTGGGTTAGTTATTTGTAGCTCTATTTCAGTTTTCTTATCTGGAAAGTGGAGACAATGGTAGCTACCAGGAGGAGGAGGGGTATTGGGAAGATAAACAAGATGAAGTATGAAAAGCACCTAACAAAGTGCTTACCTATGTCCAAAACAGAAAGATAGAAACCAAACCCAGTCTTTGAGTATCCCTTCGTCCAGTTTTCAAGGAAACTTGACACCATGAATCTTCATGGAAACAGACTACCTTGTCTTTTTTTCTCCTGGAGAGATGACCTTTTAGTTAGCAACCCTACACATAATACACTAGGCAGCCAGAACTCCTTTACGTTTATCAAAAACTAACTAGCTCCACTTCTGTCAAGTCTCACTCATAGTTACCCTCCATTGAGTTTTAAAGGCTGTTAAACTTTGTAGGAGGAGATTGTCCATTTTTATCTCAAGCAATGCTCTGTGGATCCATGCTATCCATCCTTGGTTTAGCAAAACAACACACAATGCACTATGACACTAGAGGCCCTTACCTATGTCTTGCCTGCTGCTATCAAGCCAATTCAAGCTCGTTGCAACCTTCTATTGGGTTTCTGAGTTTGCAAATATTAATAATAAGAGGAGACAATCTTCTAAAGAACGATTTGTGACTTCAAGCTGCTGGTCTTTTGGTTAGCATTGCAACATGCAACGGGGCTATGCCACCAGAGCTCCTTTTGTTTATAACCAGGACCCTCTAAATGATGACCGTTTTAAATTGCTGTCAAGTCTATTCTAGTTCTTGGCAACCCGATTTGTGCTGAGTAGAACTACTCCATAGGGTTTTTCATTCTGTGAACGTTTTGAAAGCAAATTGCCAGGTCTGCCTTTCAACCAAATAAATCCTCAACTACCTTCATTTCAAACTTCAGCTTCACAAGCCTGGAATTAATAAGGAGTTCTTTGGAATATGGACCTGAAAATCAAGATTCACATGGAGAAATTAGAGCAAGGCAGTCCCTTCTCCACAATGATTTCCAGCTATTGCTTCTGCAAAAGAGTCTCTAGGCAGTGAGTAGATCAGTAGCTAAAATAAATGTCACTCTGGCTAATCACAAGGGCTGTGTGTCTCCGTATTATTACTAGGTCAAAGGAGGAGGAAGAGAGGGGAGAGAGGAGGGTAGCATGTAGAGTGTCTCCAGGGTTGCCACTTTCCCTGGAACCACCCAGAAGGCAGTGCTTATTCTTCTTAGAGGTCTTGGTCTTTGTCCCCAGGGTAACTACATATACATTCCCTTGTGACTAGCATAGAACACTTTGCCCTCTGTGCTGAAAAAAAAAAATGGAAAGAAAAAAAATAAGATTCATAAGGGAATTAATAAACAAGCCAAAGAAAATTCTTGTCTGCCTTTTAATTATAGAAGAGTGATTGCTATGCTAATCATAATCAGCATCAAGGTCAAAAGTTTCAACCACTCTGGAATGAACATTTAGAAAATAAATTAACCAGAATACCAATGCTGTTTCTGAACTTAAATCTCTCAAGAGTTTGGAATAGAAGGTTGTATCTTTTAAGTGTCTTTTAAGAGGAGCCATATAATGCTAATCCATTGATTGAATAAATGTCACTCCACAGACCTGCTAATGAAAAAGGCAGAGGAACTAACCATTTAGAAACTTATGAATCAGTGTGATTTTTTAAGATTGTTTAGGCAAAGCCTGGCATATTGTTGTCTTGAGTAATATCTTGCTTCATCTCTGGTAGATGTCACGATAGGACTTGTTGAACATTCTTAGGTGTGTGATTAAGGTGAAGCATAAAATGTAAATGTGTTTTGAAATTATAAATTATTTCATTTTCTCCATTTGTGTTTGTAATAAAAATAAAATGTCTTTGTTAATGCCTATGGTTTTATAAAAGTAGACCACTACCTCACACCATATTAAAAAAAAACCCACCAGATTTTCATTATGAAACAAAACCATATAAACAATCAAGGATATTGTATATAAATGGAATAATAATCAGTCATACAAAGGAATGATGTACTGCAATATGGACAAACTTTGAGGACATTATACTAAGGGAAAGAAACAGTGGAAAAGTTAACATTTTCTATAATTTCAATGATATTAAATATTCAGAATTTGTACAACCATTGGTACAGAAAGTGTATTGATGACTGACAGTGGTTGAGAGGAAGAAGGAATAAGTAATCACTGCTTAATAAGTAGATAGTCTCTTTTGGAGATGGTAAAATAACTTGGAGCTGCAAAGAGGTAATGGTTACATACACTGTGAATGTACTAAATAACATCAAATTATATATGTGAAAATGGAATTTTATGTTTCATGAATTTCATCTTAATAAGTTTTAAGATATTACAATAAAAGGTAGATGAAAATATACATAGTTAGAATAGATGATACCTTTATGGCTAAGACAGGCTTAGGCTCAAAGTCATCAAGTATGATCTAAATCGTACGAGTGTGGTACTGTCATCCAGGGGTATACCTTTTCTCTATACCTAATAAATCTGTAGCCTAAACAAATAATTTGTGTAGTTGGACTCTTTGAAGAGAAATGTTATATTAGATCAGAGGAAGATTCATTAACAATCTATGTTATTTAGATGACACAATTTTGTTGCTGAAAGGAAGGAGGACTTGAAACACTTGCTGCAGGAGCTCAAGAACTACAGACTTCAATACAGATTACCTCTCAATATCAAGAAAATAAAACACTCAATACTGGCTAATAGGCGCTTGGATCAACAATAAACACCCTCGGTACCAGTAGTCAGGAGTTCAGGAGATATATTGCACTGGGAAACTCTGCTGTCAGGGACTTGTCCAAAATGAAGAATAATTATGTCAGTCTGAAGATTAAAATGCACCTGATTTTGGCCTTAGTCTTTTCAATCAGTCTCTGTGTATCTGAGAGCTTGACAATGAATAAAAATTGTAGAAGAATAATCAATGCCTTTGAGTTTTGGTGTTGGAGAAGGGTACTGAATATGCCATGAACTGTCAAAAGAACAAGCAAATATGTTTAGGGGAAATATAGCCGTAGTATTTCTTGGAGGCAAAGATGGAGAAGCTACATCTCCTATATTCTGGGTATGTTGCTAGGAGAGGCTATTTCTTGGAAATGGGCATCATGATTGGAAAAGTGGAGGTCAGTGAAAGAGTCAAAGACTGTCAACAACATGAATTGACACATTGACTGCAGTAAGGGGCTCAAGCGTGTCAGGATAGGACAGGGTTTAGGTCTGTTGTTCATAGAGTTGATATAAGTTGTACTTAATGACACCTAACAACAATAATAACACAGTTAGACAGAATTTTCTCCCTTTATTTTTCTGCCAGAGTACTAAAAGAAATGTAAAGATTAGTCCTGATCCAAGATACAGTATTTTCAATTGCTACTTATGCAAATGAAAATTAGACAATGAATAAGGATGACCAAAGAAATAAAAATATTATAAAATTACTTTTTCTGGAGTGAAAATTAAAAATAAAAAATTAGTTAGGAAAAAAAAGGATGATCCAAAAAACAATCAATGCCTTTGAATTAGGACGTTGGAGAAGAATACTGAACTGCCATGAACTGCCAAAATAACAAATCTGTCTTGGATGGAGTGCAGCCAGGGTGTTTCTTAGAGAGGCAAGAACGGTGAAATATTACCTCACATACTTCCAGCATGCTATCAAGAGGGCTCAGACCTTGAAAGGGGAAACAAAACAAAACAAACCTTAGACTGTGAAGGGTGGAGAGTCAAAAACAGTACATGACTCTCAATAAGATGGATTGGCACAGTAACTGCAACAATGGGCTTGAACATGATGGAGATTGTGAGGATGGTGCAGAATAGGGCGATGTTCTGGGCTCTTGTTCACAGGATTGCTATGAGTCATGTTTGACTTAAGGCATTCAACAATAACATGACAAATAACCTTCTAATCAATCTAAAAAGACCATTACATCAGGTTAGAAGACATACAAAGATGTAATCATTAAAATACTTACTCTTCACCTCCTCGCCAATATTTATTACTTGCTGTTCTATTAAACTTTGCCACTGGAGTGTCAGATAACTTCTTGTGGTTTTGATTTGCATCTCTCTTGTTGCCAATGATTTTGAGCATTTCTTCATGAGTCTTGTTGAAAGTGAGAATGACTTGAAACACTTACTGCAGAAGATCAAGGACTACAGCCTTCAATATGGATTACATCTCAACTTCCAAAAAACAAAAGCCCTAAACACAGGGCTAATCATCATCTGAATATCTTCCTTCGTGAAAAGTCTTTCATGTCTTTTGCCCATTTTGTGATTGGATTATCAGACTTTTCCCGGTGGAGATCCTGTAGTGTTCTATAAACTTATGAGACCCATATTGGTGCTGTCATTGGCATTTCCACCCCCACCCGAGTCTGTAGTTTTTCTTTTCTACCTTATTGGGAAAACTTTTTGAAACAGGGACTTAATTTTTAGAAGATCCCATTCATTTATTTATATTCTCTTCTGGTTGTGCATTTCTGGCTAATTTGCAAGCCTATTTATGCCACGTTGTTATGTGCTACTGAGTTGCTTGCAACTCATAGCGACCCTATATACAAGAGCCCTAAACCCTGCTCAATCCTATATCAACCTCACTGTCTCTGACACATTTACTTCCATTACCCCAGTCACTGAATCGATTCATCTCATCGAGGTTCTTCCTCTCTTGTGCTGTCCCTTCACCCTTCCAAACATGATGTCCCTCCCCAAGGACGGGTCCCTCCTTGCAACATGCCCAAAGTATGTCAGATAAAGCTTCAGAAAACTTGCCCCCAAGAAGCAGCACGGTTTCACCCTCTCCAGGACAAACCTGTTTGTTCTCCTAGCAGTCCAGGGTGTTTTCAATGCTCTTCTCCAGCACCACAGCTCAAAGGCATCAATTTTCCTTCTCTCATGCCTAGTCATTGTCCAGCTCTCTGATGTATAGCACTTGTGAAGACTATGGCCTAGATCAGGCGCACCTTAGTATCCAGACTGATATCATGGCTTTTCAGTAATCTGGAGAGGGCCCTGACAGCAGACTTTCCCAATGCAATTCATCTTTTAATTTCCTGGCTGCTGGTGCCAAGAGTGTTAATTGTAGAGCCAAGCAAACTAAAGCTGTGAACAATCTCAATCTCTTCACCATCCATACTGATGCTGCCAATTGGCCCAGTGATGAGAATCTTCATTTTCTTGATGTTGAGCTTCAATCCACATTGAAGGCTGCAGTCCTTGACCTTCTGCAGCAAGTGCTTCAGGTCCTCCTCACTTTCAGCAAGTAGGGTTGTGTCATCTGCATAACACAGGTTATTAATGAATCTTCATCCAATCCTGATACCACATTCCTCGTCATATAACCCAGCCTCCCAAATAATCTGTTCTGCATACAAATTGGAAAGGTATGAAGACAGAATACATCCGTAGGCTAGGCTTTCTAAGTTTAGTTCTTTTGTCTCTTACGTTCTTTTTGGTTTGGAGCTTTACTTCTAGATCTCTGATACACCTTGAGGTGATTTTTGTATATGGTGTGAGATGTATGTAGATCCTGGTTCAGTAGACATCTAGTTTTGTCAGCACATTTTGTTGAAGAGGCTGCCTTTCCCACATTTAATAGGTTTTGCTTCCTTATCAAATACTAGTAGAGCATAGGGAGATGGGTTGATTTCTAAGTTTTAGATTCTGTTCCGTTGCTCTATGTCTCTGTCATTGTACCAGGACCATGCCGTTTTGGTTATTACAGCTGTGTAGTAGGGGAAGTTCTGATGGCCTCGTGGTAAGAAGCTATACTGCAATCGCAAAGGCGTGTGTCTCAAATCTACTAGCTGCTTCATGAGAGAAAAAGAAGGAATCTCCTTCTGTGTGTTTTGTTGTTTTTGTTGATTGCTTTCAAGTTGAGCACAACTCATAGCAACCCTATGAACAAAAGGCCTGAAGCCTTTCCATAAATATCAACATTTATAAAAGCTCATAGATTGTCCGGAGCCATGTTGTTTAGCAAGTGGATGCCACTCCTACTTCCAAAGTGTGATTTACTGTCTCTGAAAACCTTCTGAAGGGTCAGTGGTTCTGATTCCACAGCTCTAACAACAGAAGGATTCTCATGCATTGCTGGTAAGATTGCAAAATGGTACAAGCACTTAAAAAAAAATATGTTCAACTTGTAGTCAGTAAAAGGAAGAAAAAGTAAATTTAAGCAACGAGATCATTTCTTGCATGCCAGTTTAGAATTATTTTTTAAAGAAAATGAGGAAAAAGAAGTGTCTTTGAATCCATTGTTGGTGGTGGTGTTATGTGTCATCAAGTCAGAACTGCCTCATAGCTGTCCTTCCGGTGGGTTTTCTGAGACAGTAAATCTCATAGGAGGAGCTTGTCTGTCTGTCATGGAGCAGCTGGTAGACTTGAAACATTTGCCTTTGGGTAGGTAGTGCAACTCCTTACCACTAAACCACCATAGTTCCAATAGGAAACCAACAGGGAATTATTTTTGTAACTTTAGGGAGGAAAAAGAGTCCTTTAATAGTTAATGTGTAAATAATAACTTTTATATATTCAACAATTATCATTGACATGTTTAATGTTGGTATCCACCTGGAATTACTTAGTGTTTCCTTGAACATACAAATATAATATTTTACCTGTTATTTCTTTTCACTTTACTCATTAAAGAGAAAAGCAGAAAGAAAGGCAGAAATCTAGATTCTGAGAGAATTTCAGATTCAGCTGAGGTCTCAGATCTCTCCACCCTACGCATGACTTGACCCTTGCATCCCTACCTTCACATTTGGTGTCTACTAGTTATAGCCTTGAAAGGTAACTAAGGGCCATAGTTTTAGGAGTTCCAATAATCTCTATCAGACAAGTAAGTAAAGTTGATCTCCATGCCCTGTTTTGTTCTACATCATTCTCCCACTTTTCCAGGGACCTCTTACTGTGATCCCTTCAGAGTGATCGGCAGTGGTGTCTGGCTACCTCCTAGCTCTTCTGTTCTCAAGGCCATGGTGACTGAAGTTTGAGTGACGTTTCTGAGGCCGTAATTCAAATGGGAGAGGATTAGCCACCTTTCTTCTGAGGAGCTGCTGGTGGATTAGAACTTCCTGAGTTATGAAGCCTTTGGGTTCTACAGACTATACTACCAGAGCTGGGTTTTTTGGGTTTGTTTGTTTGTTTGTTTGTTTGTTTTTCTTCTCTCCTTTTGTTCAATATTGGGAAAGATCAGTAATTGCCTTATAATTAGGGAGCTCTGCTGGCCTAGTGGCAAGAAGCTGCATTGCAATTTCAAAGGCACATGGTTCAACTTCAGCAGCTGCTCTGTAGGAGAAGGATGGACAATCTCCTCCCATGCAATTAACTGCCTCTACAAACCCACCAGAGGGTCAGCTGTGGGTTGGTTCTGACTCTACGGTATACAACCACAACCACAATTAGTTGCAAAAGTATAAAAAGACTCCAGCTACTCCTCATCAAATTAAGATATAGAATGAAATTGACCTAGATGTCTCCTGAGACTATACTCCAGGCCCAGCAACATAGCACATTCCCTTAAGGGGATTTCATATATACAAGCTGTTTTCATACTTTCATCCCTTTTTTGCTCTATTATATTGTCTTATTATTAGATGTTATGGAGGTGACTATGATTTGTAATGACCCTATGAACAACAGACTAAAACTTGCACTTTGCTGCACTATCTTCAAGATCTCTGACATGCTAGAGCACATTGTTAACATCAGCATGTCATTCCATCTCATTCTTCTGTTTCACTAATCTTCTACCTTTCCCAAAATAATGTCTAAAGAGCAAACAACAAATGCTGATGAGGCATTTGGATGAACTAGAACCCTTATTCACTGTTGGTGGGAGTATAAAATGGTGCAACCACTCTGAAAGGCAGTATGGCGCTTTCTCAAAAAGTTGGAAATAGAAATACCATTTGACCCAGCAATTCCACTACTGGGAATAGACCCCAAAGAAATCAGAACTGCCACCCAAACAGATATATGCACACCCATGTTTTTTTCTGTGTTGTTCACAATAGCAAAGGGCCCATCCACAAACGAATGGACAGAGAAGCTGTGGTATATTCACATAATGGAATACTATGCTGCACAGGAAAAGAAGGAATTAATCAAGTATACAAAATGGGTGGCACTGGAGGACATTTTGCAGAATGAAATATCTCAGTCACAAAAGTATAAATACTGCATAATGCAACTGTCACAAAACAGGACTGACCTGGAGAGTGCGGGAAAACTAAGAAAAGAGGGGATAAATAATTTGCAATGCATTAAAAAAGATGAGGAATAGAACTATTAAAAGGAATATATGATTAGGCATTATTTGCTTGACAACAGTCCAGAATAAGAGCTGCATAGTAAGTGGACCTGGGGAGGGGGATTGTATAACGAGAATTTTTTTTCAAAGAGAAAAGCAGACCGGGGGGTGGGTGAGCAGGGAGGAAAATGTGCAACAATGCATGAATAGAAATCCAGACTCTGTATAAACTTTCATTAAAATCTCAATGAAAAAAAATTGTTTTAATGTCAAAAGAATGTCTTCTAAGGACTGCTCCCTTTTGACAACATATTCAAAGTGTAGATGATGTTGTTGATTGCCTTCAAGTTAACTATGACTCATAGCGACTCTATGAACAAAAGGCCTGAAGCACCTCTCCAACTATCAACATTTATCAAAGTTTAGAGTATCCAGAGGCCTGCTATTTAGGAAGTAGATGCCACTCCTGCTTCCAAACCTGTCATAGTATGTCATTATTATTATGTGTCATTGAGTCGCCTGTGATTTATAATGACCCTATGTACAGCAGCTTGAACCCTTCCCTGTCCTGAGCCAGTCTCACTAATGCTGACATGCCAACCCCTATTGCCCCAGTTACTATATCAATCCATCTCTTCTGGGATCTCCCTCTCCTGTGCTGTCTGTCCACCCTTCTGAACATGATGTCCTTCTCCAAAGACTGGTCTTTCCTGGCCTTGTGCCCAAAGTAAGTGAAGCAGAGCTTCAAAATCCTAGCATCCAAGGAGAGACTTCATTTCACCCTCTCTAAGATAGACCTATTTGTTTTCTTGGCAGTCCATGGTATATCTAAGACTTTTCTCCAGCACCACAACTTGAAGGCATCTATTCTTCTGTCATCCTTAGTCATTGTCCAGCTCTCTGATCAATAGCAAGTAATGGCAAAGACCATGCCTAGATTAAGTGCCCTTTAGTCTCTAGACTGACATCGTTGCTCTTCAGCACTCCAGAGAGGTCCATGACAGCAGATTTTCCCAATTAAATGTCTTTTGATTTCCTGACTGCTGGCGTTAAGAGTGTTGATTGTGGATCCAAGCAAGCTGTAATTGCTAACAACCTCAATTTCTTCTCCATCTAATATGGTGCTGCTAATTGGCCCAGTGGTGAGAATCTTTCTTCTTGATGTTGAACTTCAATCTATATTGAAGACTACACAGTCCTTAACATTTTGCAGCAAGTGCATCAGATGGAAATATATATTATTATTGCTGTTGAGTACTGTTGAGTTAGAACCAAGTCATAGCTGGCCCTCCAGTGGGTTTTCAAAGGCAGTAAATAGCCCAGGAAGAGATTGTCCATTTTTCTCCCATTGAGCAGCCATTAGATTCAACCTGTATACTTTTGTGTTAGTAGCACAACTTTTTTTCTTTTTTCTTTTTTTTTATTGGGAAAAACATATTGGGGGTACAAGTAAGTGAGGGTTAGGGGCAGAAGGGTGAGGATGGGCAGGGATGCAGTTGCAGAGCTGCACAGTTTGGTCGTTGGGGGGAGCAGGTGAAGGAAATGATGAGGATGAGGATCCAGTGGGGACCAGATGCTATAGAGGAATGACAAGCATTTTCCAATGGTAATTAAACCAACTGTCTTATTGATTTGGGAACTGGATGACGACTCTCTGGCTTCTTCATGCTGAACAGGGGCGTAGATGTAAAGGGGGGAAGGGAGGACACTTTATAACCTTACTGGTGGTCTTGGGTTCAAGCTGCTTTCCTTCTTGTTCTGTTTTTACCACTGAGCCAGCAGAGTTCCCCTATATGCTATATATGTGGATATATTGCGTGTACGAAGAGTTATATACAAAAGTTTTACCTTCTAAACTTCTTAAACAAAATGGATCTCAAAAGAGACTCTGAAAATCGCACTAGAACCTCAAGGAACCAAAATAAAGAAAAAGAAAAGAAATACTGAAGTAAAAGATCTAAACAGAAGATTTCAAAGAGCAGCTTGAGAAGGTAAAGTATTATACAGAAATGTGCAGAGAGCTAGACTTAGAGAATGAAAAGGGGAAACTTTGCTAGACATTTCTTAAGCCATCAGGGCCTCTCTAAATTATTGAGGAACAAAGATCTCAGTTTGAGGACCAAGGTGCACCTGATTCAGGTCTTTGCCTTTTGAATTACTTTTTATACATCTGAGAGCTGGACAATGAATAAGGATTTGAGCAGTAGTGTTGGAGAAGAGTACTGAACATCCTATGGGTTGCCACAAGAACAAACATATATCTCTTAGAAAAAGTGCAACCAGAGTGCTTCTTTGAGGCAAAGATGACAAAGCTTTGTTTCACATCTTTTGAGCATGTTGCTAGGAGAGATTATGCCTTGGAGTGAAGCATCATGCATTGAAAGGTGGAGCGTCAATGAAAGAGAGGAAGAACTTCAATCAGACGGACTGACACAGAGACTGCAGCAATGGGCTCAAGTGTATCAGAGATGATGAGGATGGACAGGAAAGGACAGAGTTCAGATGTCTTGTTCATAGGGTTGCTATGAATTGGCCTTGATGGCACCTACAACAACAAACTTAGACTGAGTGCAGTCTCTTTTACCTATTCATACCTGTTTTTCTTTCCTATCAGCTTATATGTATCCACTCACAAATGTATGTCTATTATTAATGTTAATGATGTATTGTGTAGGTAATATTTGCCTTTGCCATGCATAATCCTTGTGCATCTCTCAGTTTCTTCCTTTAATCTAATAATGTGTTGCCCATTACACTGTACTCTTTTTGTACGTTGCCATTCTCATCACCTAATTTTTTGAAATTTTGTTAATTTTAATGACCGTTTACAGAAATTTTGGATTTTCATTCATTCATTGTTGAATTTTTCTCGCTGCCCACCCCTCCCCCTCAGCTCTTCTCTTTGAAAAGTAAAAAAAAAAAATAAAAAAAAATAAAAGATTCCTTCATTGGTATACAATTCCACCTTCCTCACCCCAAATACACTCCACTATGCAACCTTCATTCTGTACTCTTGTAATAACAATAATATCCAGTCATATATTGCTTTTCAACTGTTCTGTCCCTCATCTGTTTCAATGCAGTATGCATAATTTGTCCAATTTTTCTCAGTCTCACCCCAACCCTGATGTCAGTCCTGTTCTACAACAGTAGTGCTATGCAGTATTTGTCCTTCTGTGATTGAAGTATTTCACTCAGCATAATGTCCTCCAGGGTCACCTATTTTGAATAATATTGCATGAGCTCCTTGTTTTTCACCTAATTATTGTCCTTTATTTATTGATTTTTTTCCCCTCTCCCTTACTCTCTCATCTCTGATAACCATCAAAGAACTTTTATAGTAGTGAATTGATAAACTGCTTGTTTTTTTCCAGCTGGCTTAATTCACTCAGTATAATTATTTACAATCTTAAGGTAGAATTCTGTCTCTCTCTGAAAACTTCAACTTTTACCCTTAACAACCGCAACTGATTGGAAGAGTTGCACTGACACAAAAATTAATCCATCTTGCTTAAAGGCAACTGATCATAAATGCTAATAACATGTAAATAGCTTCATAATAACATCTAGACTAGTGTTTTTGATGGATGAAACAATGGGGCACCTTATCTAGCGAGGTTCACCTGTGAAATTAGCCATCACAGTAGACACTCATAACAAATTGTTCGGTGAACGAGTTACTCAAAATTTGTGCACACTTAGATTGAGCCTAATGTACGGAGGAAAGGAGAAACCACTTGGTCCTTTCTGCTTCAGTTACAATCCTCTGTCGACATGACATCCTTTTAACAAGCCAGCAAGCACACTGTCATAGTAAATGTTGTTTATGTACAAGGCATCTTTATGCTGAGGGTAATAAAACAACCTTGTGGTGCCAAAATCCTCAAGTTGAGTGACTGCTTAACCGTTAGACCATAAATAATTTCAATTGGCAAGAAATGTCCTTAGTTCAATGTGTGGTGGGGTGCTGTCACTTCTGTGGATTTCATCTGATGCATCTGGATATCGCAGACTAGGCAAGCAAGCCTAAATGGATGGTGGCACAGCACTAGGGTGAGACTAAAGAGGGGGACCCTGACAAAAGGCAGGTGTGGCTACTGTCAAGCTCACGAGCTGCTTTCCCTGCACGCAGTTGGAAAGGTAACATTTCCTGTCATTTGACATTGACTGAGGCTTCTGTGAAAAAGCCGTGTGACTGATCTCAGTGACTGGAAACTAGCTGGCTGTTTTCTCCTGTTAATAATAGTCATAGCTTTAAGACCATTGGCCAAATAATTAGTGTGTGTTGAATTTTGCATTTCATGCAGTCGGGAATTAAAGCAAGACAGACCTGGGTTTGAATCCAAACTCTGCTATTTTCTAGTGACATGAAACTGCACAAATTAGTTGCCCTTTCTGGGCCTTAGTTCCCACAGCTCTAAAATGGGAGAAGAGTTCTGGCTTCAATTTTAAAGATTAGACCAAATAATCCATGTGCAGCATTTAGAAAAGGGCCCTTTACTTGGACTCAATTACCTTAGTTGACTAGGCCCTTGGGTGAAATGAATGGTTTGTAGCAGACTACAAGTGACACAGATAGTTAAACATTTGATTACTAGTCAAAAAGTTGGTGGTTTGAATCTACCCAGAGGCAGGTCACAGCCTTGCAATCACTATGGAGCCGTTTCACTCTGCGCATGCGGGGGTCCCCCAGAGGCAAACAGACAGTGTGGCAATGAGTGTTTATGGAGTTGTTTACATGAGTCTTTTATGTGATTTAAGAATTTCGTCCCATACCTAAAGTAAGGGTTGCTTATGTGTCACAGGAGAAATGCAAGACGGATAACAGGCGATTTATCTGGCTCTTAAGTCAAGAACAAAGCTTCACTGAAGTAGGCTCCAGGGATGTCCCCAAGGGATGAAGACTCCTTGCGGAATAAACTTGATTCAATGACTGCTCCAGTCTCACAGACAGCAATCAATTTGGTTAGAGATTCAACCATGTCATTGTAATGATTAACAGGGTGGGTACTGAGGGGCTTTGACTAGCAGTGCAGCCTTGGATCAGGGACACAGCCTGACACTGGGCTTCTCTCTACATGGCTTGGGTAAACTTCCCTCTCAGCTCTCATCACTCGCTGGTACACTGGAGAGATCACCTGAGGTGTTTCACTTTTAAGATAACTTACCCCCCCCCCCCCTTTTAAAAAAAATCCCTCCACGACCTAACATTATATTCAGAAAATCCCAGCATTGAGGCTTATTTGAGAAGAGGGAACTGCAAACTGTGGGAATAAGCTAGAACACGACGATGCCTTATTTGTCTTCATCTACCTGTGGGGAATTGACTGTTATCTTGTAGGTAAAATTACACACAAAATCTACATACAGATTTCAGATTCACGCCTTTGTTTACCTTGCTGATCCTCAAACATTAGCTCATAAATATTTACTCTGTGTGACCACTGGAATAAAATGTGTGTGTTCTGCTAGTCGACTCCACTACCACCACATCAGGGCCATTTAAGGGATTTTCAAGAATGTAAGATACAACCCTGATTGCTGAAACTGAGAAGGACCTGAAGTGCTTGCTGCAGAAGGTCAAGGAATGTAGACTGTAATATGGATTGAAGCTCAATATCAAGAAAACAAAGATTTTCACCACTGGGCTGATTGGCAGCATCAGGATGGATGGCGAAGAGATTGAGATTGTTAACAGCTTCAATTTGGTTGGCTCCACAATCAACAGTCTTGGTACCAGCAGCCAGGAAACCAAAAGACGAACTGCATAGACTGCCAGGAAAACTAACAGGTTCCTCCTAGAGAAGGGGAAACCACGCTGCTCTTCGGAGGCAAAGACTATGAAACTTCATCTGACATCATGTTTGGGAGGGTTGGAGGAACAGCCCAAGAGAGGAAGACCCTCAATGAGATGGACTGACTCAGTGACAGGGTTAATGGGGGTAGGTGTGTGAGAGACATTGAGACTGGCACAAGATAGAGCAGGGTATAGGGCTATTGTACATAGGGCTGCTATGAGTCTAAAGTGACTCAATGGCACATAACAACAACAAGGGGATTTAGTGGTAAGAAGCTGCACTGCAATCCCAAAGGCACAGGTACAAATCCACCAGCTGCTCTGTGAGAGAAGGATGGGCAATTTCCTCCTGTGCAATTTACTGCCTCTGAAAACCCTCTGTCAGCTTCAACTTGACAGCACATAACTACAACACATAGGTGTCTTCAGGTCAAAGTGCATTATATGTTGCTATCTAACCAAAAGGTTAGTAGTTCAAGCCTAACAACTACTTTGAAAGAGAGCTATGTGTAGCCAGCCTCCTTCCGTCAAGATTTACAGCCTCAGAAATGCACTGGAGAGCTGCCATGAGTTGGAATCAACTTGATGGCAGTGAGTTTGGATTTGGTTTGGTTTATTGACCACAGATAGTTTTCTTTTTACTTGAGAAACCGATATCCCATAGCAGAGGGTCCCACTGTGGAAAGAAGACACTGAACTAGATCATTGCTGAGGTCTCTTCCCTGCTCTTAAAATAAAGGTGATGATGGTAGCTATTTTAGAGTAAGACGCTGAAAGTCAAATTAGGTCACTCATTTAATGCCACCTGGCAAACTGTTTCGTAGAAATGTGAGCTGTTGGAACCGCCTGGGGGCAGGTTGTAACACAGATATTTTGGTATGTCAGAACTGAATCTCAGGTCTGAAGCTAGGATGAGAGAGTGGTCGTCAAAGTACCAGCGACACAAGCCTGGTGTAGCAGGAGCTATGGAAGCCGGCAGGGTCAGTAGTGTGAAGAAGAAATTTGGGAAAGGGAGGTGCTGTGTGACTGTTGTCCTCCAGAACCTGTGGGACTGGCTGGTCCAATGGCACTGGGTTCAGAAACTATTAGCATTAATGCATCTAAAGTTGGTATACAACCCTCCACTGCTGAATTTTACTAGCTTTCAAAAAAGAGAGGAAAAGGAAAAAGCATCTGTAGATCTGATCACACAGATGAGAAATTCTACTTTCTTCCCCCACAGCCCTGAAGGGTGGAACTGAGTGTATTTGGGCGATGTGGAGTGGACTTTGAGAAATCTAGTGAAAAACCAGGATGTGTGGCTTTGGCATTGTGTTTGGCATCTTCCAAACACAATAGCTCGATCCTCCTGCCCTGAAGCCTCTTCAATAAAGGCCTGAGCAATATTCCAAAGGTGTTGGGAACCAGGGCCTACTTGTAGGTGGCTGTATCTGAGAGAAGCTTTGCAAGGAATAACTGTTACAGCAGTAAAGGAAGACAGGGAATTTGAACACCTGTGGCAGGATCTATCCTCTGAGGATTCTAGGTAGAGTCTTGGGCCGTTTTCTGTGTAGAGTTCGAATTTTGTCTTTGCAACTTCCTAGCTCTGTACAGCCAGAATGCACCTTATAACTGAGGATGACAAACCTTTGTCTTTTGTAACTTTGGCTATATTGTCAGGAGGAACTGATTGGTAGGTAGGAGCATTGTGCTTTGGATTGACACAATGTCTGCAGCAATGAACTAACCATAGCACTAACTGTAGGATGATACAGGCCTGAGCAGTGTTTCACTCTTGTATGTAGGATCACTGTAAGTCAGAGTCCAGTTGAAGCACCTTACAACAGCTATGTAGACTAGGAGATTGGCAGGAATATGAAACTGTATTGGGGAAGTAAGTTTTCTAGCATTTTGGAGAAATATTGAATTATAGCATTAGTACAGTATCTCTGAGACTGAGTTTGGTTCTTGAACCAGTAAAAGTGCTATTATAAACATTCATATAGAGGTATACAGAGATTGCTAGAATAATTTCATGAAATGGTAAAATGATCTCTAGGTTTGAAAACACTGCTGTTGTTATGTTTTTGTTGTTATGTGCTGTCAAGTCACCTGGGACTCATAGTAATCCTATGTACAACAGCCCTATCTATCCCTGCTCTATCCTGTGCCAGTCTCACTGTCTGACACACTCAACCCCATTACCCCAGACACAGAATCAATCAATCTCATTGAGGGTCTTCCTTGCGTGCACTGTTCCTCCACTCTCCCAAGCATGACGTCCCTCTTCAAGGACTGGTCCTACCTTGCAAAATGTCCAAAGTAAGTCAGATGAAGCTTCAGAATCCTTACCCCCAAGGAGCATTCTGGTCTCACCCTCTCTAGGATGAACCTGTTTGTTCTTCTAGCAGTCCATGGTATACTCAATACTCTTCTTCAAAGGCATCAATTCTCCTTCTATCATCCCTAGTCATTGTCCAGCTCTCTGATGCATAGTAAGTGATTGCAAAGACTACACAAAGAAAACTGTATTACATAACAAAAAGTGAGCTTCTGGAATCTAATAAACCACCATCCTCACTGGACAGTGACATTGTGGCCACTTCCTGCCTCTGAAGAGGCCATGCTGTGTTAAATAACACAATATGGTTTTCTAGTTAGTTTCTCTGACTTCCACTACATGGCTGTGTGAGACTATGATAATAATGTGAATAAACTAAATAGTACCTTTTGGGTGCAAATGTGCAAGAAAAGTTTTTTAGAGTAAGACATTCTGGTGACCTGGTCTATAGGGAGTTGTGCTGTCCAATCAAAAGTGACATGTCCCCAGTGGTTTAAATTCCCCAGCAGCTCCTCAGAAGGAAGATGGACAATCTCTTCAGCTACCAATATTGTGGGTTAGCATGAAGGTTAAATGAAATCATGAGTATCAAGCAGTTAGTGTAGCCTCTGGAATGTATTAAGTGTACAATTAAAGGAAGTTGTTGTTGGTGTTTCATCTGATGAGATTTGCCAGGAGAGGAGAATGAGTTGGGACAATAAAGAAACGTAGTTAAAGGTTTATTTCTCTTAGGGAGCTCTGGTGGCCTAGTGGCAAGAAGCTGCACTGCAATCCCAGAGGTACATGGTTCAAATCCACCAGATGCTCTGCTGGAAAAGGAAGGGCAATCTCCTCCTGTACCTGTAAGATCCAATTTGACGGTACACACATAATAAATAATAAAATTAGAAGGAAAAAAAAATGTTTATTTCTCCCTGCTGCCCCCCCTCCCCAATGATCTAAGTTTCCCAGCTCAGGGAAAGCCAATACTATAGAGCGTACTCTTTGTAGGATGTAGCTTAAATCCAAGGTTCCCTACCTTCTTCCAAGTTTGTGGCCACCTTCACCTTTGAATCTGCCAACAAGACCCAAGGTTTAGGATGAGTTAAACAAAGCTCCTACCTTAAAAATCTCCAAAAGAAACATTTACTCCAGGACAGACAACATCTCATGTGCTTTGACCCTTCACCATGCTATCCAGAAATGAAGATGTCTTTCTGCTTCTCACATGACTTCAGAGATCCCTTTCATAGTTCAGTGGCTGCACGTTTGACACCAAGTGCCATCTCTTCTTACCATTATCTAGTTCTAATAAAAAAACTGAGACCCACGAGTTCTTGCTGACCTATCAGATACTCCTTCTTCTCAGTGTGACATTATCAAAGGCTTTGCCCTTGTCTGTTTCCTGGGGAGGTCTTTGACAGCAGTGGCTTGTTTGTGGGCAACCATAATGGGAAGTGACAAGGACCTTTTCCTGGCAGTACAGGTCGCAACAGAACCATGAGCTGACACGAGGTGCACACAGCCCCCAGACGAGTCCATCCCTCAGTGACAGCTACCAGACCCATCAAACTCAGAGAAAATATCCTTTTTTGCTTCCTGTCTGTATTAGTCAAGTGTTTGAATTTGGTTGTAAGCAACGGAGCCCAAGTTTGACTGCTCTCTGCAAAAAGCAAGCATGGCATTAAAGAAGCTAAGGCTTGCTCACAGCATTCAGGAGAAGGTTGAACTGCCAGGTCTCAGAGAGGACAGCATGTGGCCCAGTTAGGAGATGGGAGTTAGCACTTATCTGGACATAATTCAGTTGCCCTGGGGTAGACAGACTGGCTTAACACGGTCAACTGACCCAGTGGAAAAACTATGTCGTTTCTCACAGAAAATGTAGGTGCTATTTGAAGCGGCTAGGCAGAGAAGGCCATGCATCATACAACGTACTTGTACAGTTCATACCCCTGACAGCCTATGCACGATTTAGTCCGTATGCTCCAGACCAGGTGACTCAGGGTGAGGAGAGGAATACTTGTCAGTAATGCCTTCCCCTACAGAAGGCACACATCTTCGACCAGGACTGGCCTTTCTGGTCTTCGGAGTCGGCCAACAGTTGTGTTCAAAAAGGACTTTAATCAACAGCTGCAAACTCCACAATACCTCCCACACACCTACTCTTTAAAATGACTGGATTTTGTTAAATTCTATCAATCTCTAGTCTATTTTACTTCTGAGTAAAAATTTGGTATGAGCTGTGATTTACACGTCCAAGGTGCGGTAAACGGAAGGAATTCCTTGTTTACAGCCAAGAGGGCTGGCTGCCTGTCTCAGTTTTCTGGACTGTAAAATGGGAATGACCGTGTCCTCTATCTTTCCTAACCACCTCATGGACAGGAGGACAGAGTGGGACTTAGGAGTGCATTTTACCAAGTTTTGGAGGAGAAATCTGATAAAAATGTGCGCGCATGGCTGTGAGGGTTGATGTGCTCCACTTAAACGGCAGGAAAACAGTGGAGGGATAAAGCGCCATTCGGGCCTGGTGTCATATGCGCCTGAGTATCAGACTTCTTACATGCTTCAGGTGCAAACAGATACTGGAACACAGAAGGGTCAAGGGGGGAGAGAGAAGAAATTCTTCATCCCAGAGGCACGAGCTTTAGAGAACAGGCACCATGGATTCTTTTCTTCATCTAATTCCCCGAGTCCTTGTGACTTTCCAGGCACTCTGCTGAGTGCTGGTTGAGTATCTGTTGCTATTGCTTTCAAATTGATCCTGACTCGTCACATCCCTTTGGGACAGAGCAGGATTCCCCTACACGGTTTCCAAGGCTGCAAATCTTTACAGAAATAAATAGACATCTTTTCCCTGGTGATGGCTGATGAGTGTCAACTTTTTGGTTCAGAGTTGAGTCCTTCAGCAACTACATTTCTTCAATCTTTGGGATACGATTCCAAACAAGCCGACCAAACCAGACCGGCTATTATCCAGGTGATTCGGACTCATAATGAGCCCATGTGTGGAGCCATGGGTGGAACTAGGCTCTGAAGGCTTCAGGATTGTTCAAGGTTGATGACTAAACCTTTGGTTGGACTAAACCTTTTCCATTAGTAACCAGGGCAGTTAACTATTTGTCCACATAAGGTAATCTGAGAGTGAAGTTAAGAGTTTTATTCTTAGGGTATATCTATATCTATATCTATATCTATATCTATATCTATATCTATATCTATCTATATATCTATATCATTATCTATTATC
>NW_006399863.1:777910-904524 GCF_000299155.1 Elephantulus edwardii | reverse complement strand
CTATATTATTTATCTATGTTGTTGTTGTTATGTGCCGTCGAGTCATTTTTTACTTCCCCCCTTAGGGGATATTTTTAAGGTTTGCTAAAATAGAAAAAATAATGAAAATGTCTTTTAAAAAGAAAGGATTTTTTAAAAAAATGTATATGGATAATGTTTACAAAAAAGATGGGAATTGACAATACATTTTTATATTACCTATGGAAGGATAAACACAAATGAAGAGAATTTAAGTCATATGCACTTTTCTTTTAAGGCAAAAATATAAAATACATGAAAGTGATGTTAGTGCCTGCAATTTTTTTTTTTGCCACTCCATATTAACTATGTTATGTTTATTATGTCTGAAGGTTATTTTTTACATAATTTGTTGATTTTTAAAAAAATATATAAAGCATAAAATAACTGATTTTGATCTTGTGATGTAAAAAATGCAGAGAGGAAAAAGTATTGAAATAATAATATTACGCAAATAAAAGCAACAGTGTTTTTGTACTTGAAGTTGGTAATATATAACTGAATCCTGAAATACCAAAAGTCAGTGTTGGGATCAGTAAATTCCACTAGCAATAGCATAACAGCTGTGTCTTAAAATAATGCCATTCACCCTAAATGGACATTTCTTTTTTTTAATTTTAAATTGATTTTAATGAAAGTTTACAGAGACTGTGGATTTCCATTCATTCACTATTGCACTTTTCTCCCTGCCCACGCCTCCCCCCCTCCAATTTGCCCTTCTCTTCAAAAAATGCCTGCATTTTTATAACTTGCCAATGTCAACTTGAAAAGTAAAGAATGTAACTAAATATTATGAAAAGAATTTTTGTCCTATACTAAGACTTCGATGGGTCTTGGAACTCTTACATTTCAAATATAAGCAAAAAATAAATCAGATGTGATGTGTTGTTAGATGCTGTCGAGTCGACCGCAATCATGGAGACACTATGCACAGCAGAGGGAGAGCTTGCCATGTCCTATGCCCTCCTCAGTATCTCTCCTGTGTCAAAGTCATGATGTCAGTCCATCTGGTTGAGGGTCTTTCTTTTTTTCAATGACCCTCTAATTTGTCAAATATTATTTCTTTCTGTGAGGACTGGCCCCTCCTCATAACATGCTCCATAGGTGAGAGGAAGCCTCGCAGTCCTGGGCTCCAAGAGCACCCTGGCTGTGCTTGAGGGGCCATCGTTTGTGGGAGTGATGTGAGACCTAAGCTCTGGACTGCTCTGTTGCTTCCCGCTCTGGACTGATGAGGCAGAGGCTGAACTGCTTCCCCAGAGAAATGTACCTGAGGGACTCTCTTTAATTCACTAGGCTTCCTGGGCACCAGTAAGTCAGAGAAAGTGGTTCTACCTATAAAAGCAAAATTATAATTTCAATACCGAATTGTCTCTTTCTTTCTCTTCTTTGGAACAGAGTAAAAATGCTCTGACATTTGGAACTAACTGTAATTCTAACACCTACTATCTACCACAGAGTTTTAGCAGTCACTGACATACAATATGTGAACTTGTGAACTGGCTTAATTAAACCAATATTTTCCAGGGTTGGACTCAGTTTTCTTTTAATCTGTCTAAAGAAAGCAATCTGGTCTTCTTCAGGTTCCACTCTGTTTATCTAGTAGAAGGGAATCAACCATGAGAGATGATTTTCATTTCCTTGTTGTCAAGGAAACACTTGGGGTCATTCCGTACTTATCAGAAGCAGTTAACAATTAGCAATCACCATAATTGCTCAGTCACTCTCTGAGAATGAGTCCAATTGATGCTATAATACCTTTGATCATGCTATTTCCTAAGAATAGAAATGATTGATTATTCTATTATTTGACTGCCCAAAACCATGACAAGCGATGACATATATGTGGCTTTATAGTCTCTGGCCTAATGAAAAGTGTAATTAAACCAAAAGGGAATTTTCACAAGTCGGTGCCTCAGCATTGATTTAGAAAACTTTTAAGAAATGTGTGTGTGTGTGTGTGTGTGTGTGTGTGTGTGTGTGTGTCTGTGTGTGTTTAACAAAAGCAATGTGAGTCAGGTAAAGAATCCCTTGGCAGTGTCAAGTTGCCCAATAAATTTTGTGAACTACCTTTTGTAGCTTCGTGTCAGTAATATGAGCATATTGATGATAGAATTGGGCCCGAGGGATACAAATGGGATAACAGGACTCTTTACAGGAAGATGCTTGGGATCGCCACATTCTAAATAGGGTCTTAAATTACCTTGGTCTCTCTTCCTTTCCTAACACTGTCCCCACCACAATGGAAAAGTAGTACAACTAAGTGAAGAGTACTTTCCAAGGAGGGAAAAAAGAAGGGGAAACACTTGACTTTTGAAGTTAAAAACCAAGCATATAGTATTAGAACAGTGATGTTCCAAATACATGATTGTCTCTATCATCTATCTATCTATTTATCTATCTATCTATCTATCTATCATGTCTATTTATATTTTGCATATAATAGTATATTTATAAGGAAGACATTTTTATGAATTTCAACATTTCCATCATACGTAGTTCTGGCCTAGCAGCAAGAAGCTGCACTACAATTCTGAAGGCACATGGTTGGAGACCACCAGCTGCTCCAAGGGAGAAGGATGGGCAGTCTCCACCCATGCGATTGACCACCTCTGAAAACTCACCGGAGGTTAGCTATGGCTGGTTCTGACTCAACAGTACACAATAACAACAACAACATTGATTATATTTGTTGTATTGTCCAACCATCACAATCTTTTTCCAAATTTTTGTGATACCTTTAACAGAAACTCAGTATCTCCTATGCAATAATTGTCTTTTTAACTCAGTAACCATTAGCAAACTTTAGCTTTTATACATTTACCTTTGCTAGTCATATCATATGTTGGAATCGTATAATACTTGCCCTTTTTATGACTAACATTTCATTCAGCATAATGTATTCTGGGTTCATTCATGTTGAAGCATGTATCAGCACTTCTCTTTATGTCCAAGTAACATTCCATTCTATGTTTGTATGTACTGAGTTTTATCTATCCATGGTTGTGTTGGCAGATTTTTGCACTATGTTTCTGTTTTTTAAACAGTTTTCAATGTACATTAAACTCAAAACACATTGCTGTTAAGTTAGAACTGAGTCATAATTGAACCTCTATTGGGTTTCTGAGGCTATAAATAGCAGAGGAAGCAATTGTCCAGCTTTCTTTTCTTTGAGGATTTGAATCACCAGAGAGGCACGGCCTTCAAGTTAGCAGTGCAACTTGTTGTTAGGTGTTGTCAAGTCGACTGCAACTCATAGTAACCCTGGGGCCAACAGACCTGAGCCTTGCCTGTCAGGGGCCATCCTTACCATCTTTGACAAGCTCAAGGTCATTGTTAGAGTCACCCTGTCAGTCAATATCATTGAGGGTCTTCCTCTCTTTTTTTGACTCTCCACCTTTCCCGTTCATTGTCCAAGAACTGAATCTCCCTGACAACATACCCAACATGTGTGTGACAAACTTACATTATTCTTGCCTCTAACAAACACCCTGCATATACTTCCTCCATGATAATTTTTTTTCCTTCCTTTTGGCAACCCATGGGGATTTAGTATTCCTCTCCAACACCACAGCTCAAAGGCATTCCTTTTTCCCCCCTTCTGTTATCTTTATTTATTTATTGTCCAACTTTCAGAAATATAAGAAGTAATTGAAAAGACTCCAGTTCAGATCGGACACACCTTAATCTATAAATTGGCATTGTTTCTCTTTGGGAAGATTTTTCTTGACAGTAGGTTTTACCAGTGGAGCACACCTTTCAAATGTTTTACTACTCTTAGCACAGTGTTGAGTGTGAATCCCTACAGACTAGCATTGTACTTATTTTCTTGCCTTCTTTTCCATTTATACACCTATGAATGAAATTGCATCATATGGTAATTCTATGCTTAACATTTTTTAAGAACCTCCAAACTTTTCTTTCTATTTAAAGTGTATTTGCCATCACAAATAATCACCTCAGTTTGATGCCTTCTATGCCTTTCAACCTATGTTAACTACAGTTCCATTTACATTTTTAGCACATTTTCAACTTGCAGAAAGTGTTGTCTCATTAAGGAAATTTGGTTTAAAGCGGCAGCATGGATGCTCTGCTCTCCAGGCTAGTCAGGCAGGTGATGGGAGGAAATCCACAGACATTAATATAAAGCCAATCTAATATGACAGTTTTCACCATGTTTTACAACAATGTTTAAAGCCAAAAAATATCCCTTAAATTCCAGCAATAACAATTCTCATAAGAACTTTACTGTGGATGGTTAAAGACAGTTGACCTTTCTGGAATATTCACTTCTACTACTTGAGCAACCAACATAAAATACATAAATATCCGCTGTTTGCCCACTATCATCCCCTGGAAACTGCCTCAAGAGACCCCCCTGGTTCATAAAGGGAAGCAGTGGTGCTGAAATTCAGTGATGAGAAAGCTCAGTGGGCCTCTTAGACCCAGCAACTTAAAAAAAATACGGTGATGTTCTCAAACACAGACGTCTAAAGGCCAGCAGTTCTCTACCTTGATCAGGAAAGGACAATGTTGGCCAACATATTTGTCGAGTTTTGCTGCCAACTAGTATTCCCAGCCTCGTGACGTTCAGCTTTGTGTGAGGAAGTTACTGCTCACAGCTGTGTGTGGCCAGCTCTTCTCACAAATGGAGATGAAAGAACTCTTTCTGCTGGAAAAGAAAAGGCAGCTACTGGGATATTTCAAAGAAGTCACGAAATACTTGGATCCTTGTGGTGTGTTTTGCAAAGTCTTAGCCAGATATTCCTGAAGCAGAATCACTCTTGCTCGGGGGGTGTCTTTATACTATAGGCTTTTCTGGAAAAGTGAATTGGAAACATAGCCACTTAGCACTCTTACATGTCCAGACTTCCTGTCAAGGAGATGGGTTCAGATCTGAGTCTCAAAAAAATGTTTCTTTCTAAAATGCCCTTACATTTGATTTTTCAGGATAGTAGTGTGCACTTCAAGCTCTTACAAAATAATATAAGACAGATTTTAAAATGCAATTAGCATTTCTGAAATAATTATATGATGGAGTGGGAGGATCTTAGAACTAACTGTGGGTGGAAACCAAACTTGAGTAATGTCTAACTTGGTGACATTGGGCTCCACTCTCTTTTCCATAAAGTAATCCAGCATGCTCATACTAAAATATATAGCATGTTCTTGTGTCTACCATTTGTGTCATCATCTCTGTCTCTATGTGTCTAATTGCTGTGGAGTTGAAACCAGTTTATTGCCAACCCGCCAATGAAGTTTCTGAGCTTGTAAATCATACTGGAGGAGATTGTTCGTCTTTCTCCGTGTGAGTAGCTGTGGATTAGAATCTCTGGAAAGGTGTAAATCCCTACAGGGTACATTACCCGAGCTCACCATAGATGAAGGAGGAGTGTCTGGTAGCGTTGCCTGGGACCCAGATGACCTATGTCCCGTTTTAGCTCCAGTGAACTTGTTCTGAACACAGGGTGGACTTGAATTTTCCTGGGCCTTGGCTGTCTTCATTTTCAAATGAGAAGCTTGAAAGACCGGGCCACGCCTGTGCCTCTCTATCACCAGTCTTTGTTTATCCTGCATAAGAAGTAAAAAAAATAAATTCCACTCAAAACAACATATATTTACTAATCCCACAATTCTGTGGATGAGAAGTCCAACATGGGCTTCATGGGCCAGAATCACTGGGAAAGAGGCTTTAGAGAACAATCTCTTTGTTAGTCTTTTTCTAGCTTTAAAGACTGTCTGCATGTCCTAAATCATAGCCCATCCACTCTTCTCAAAGTGAGTCACATACTTCTCATATCACATTCTTTTGGCTTCATCATCTGCCTTCCCCTTGCACATTTAAGAGCTCTCATAATTATCTGAAGACACTCTGAACAAAGCTGTCTTGATTAGGCAGTGTGAAGTCTCCTATCTTATTTTTGTTTTACTGTAGTGCTTTACTAATTTGGGGGTTCTCTGGGAATACCAGAACATCTGATTGTGATAATGTGAAACCTATACTTGGACCAGGAAGCAGCTGTCAGAACAGAACAAGGAAGCGCTGCATCATTCAGAATCAGGAAAGGAGTACATCAAAGATATGTCTTGTCTCCATACCTTTACAATCTATACACAGAACGGATCATTCAGGAAGCGAGGCCTTAAGAAGAGTGTGGCATCACAATTGGAAAGAGTTACCAAGAACGTGTGATATGCATATGACACAACCTTGATTGCTGAAAATGAGGACGATCTCAAGTATCTGTTGCAGAAGGTCAAGGACTCAAGTCTTCAAAAGGCTTCAAGTGCAACGTCAAGATGATAAAGTTTCTTACCACTGGGACAATTGGTAGTGTCATTGTAGAAGGAGAGGAGATTGACACTGTTAATAATTTCAGCTTGTTCAGTTCCACAATTAACACTCTTGGCACCAGCAGTCAGGAAATCAAAAGATGAATTGCACTGGAAAAATCTGCTGCCAGGGACCTCTCCGGAGTACTGAGAAGCCGTCTGGAGACTAAGGTGTGCCTGATCCAGGCCATGGTCTTTACAATTTCTTGTTATGCATGAGAGAGATAGACAATGACTAAGGAGGACAGTAGAAGGATTGATGCTTTTGAGTTGTAGTGCTGGAAAAGAGTGTTGAACATTCCATGGACTGCAAAGAGAACAAACAGATTCGTCCTGGAGAGGGTGAAACCCAGTTTCTCCTTAGAGGAGAGGATTTTGAAGCTCCATCTCACAAACTTCCAGCATGTTGTCAGCAGGGACCAGTCCTTGGAGAAAGGCATCATGCTTGGAAGGGTGGAGGGACAGCACAGGAGAGGAAGACCATGGATGAGATGAATTGATGCATTAACTGAGATAATGGGATTAAGTGTGTTGGAGACAGTGAGACTGGCTCAGAACAAGGCAGGGTGCAGAGCTTTGTACATAGGGTCACTCTGAGTAGCAGGTGATTCGACAGCTCATAACAGCAGAATCAAAAACCTCAATGAAAGATTAACCTCAAACTTGTCGGGTTAATTCAGACCAGTAGTGGCCCTCCAAGTAGGTCTCTGAGGCTGTAAATTGTAACAAGAGGAAGCTGCCCAACCCTCTGCTCCAGAGTTTCTAGTGGATTTGAACCACTGGAGAGGCACAGCATTTAGATGAACAGCACAGCTCCCTGTAGACGATGAATGGGGCTTCTTGTTCTATCTGACTGACCCCACACTTCATCTGGTAGATGCTGGGCAGTATACACAGAAAGTGTGAATGTTGTAGTAATTAGCATGGAGCAAAGACAATACATAAGGTAAACTGATTCAAAAGCACATTCTGTGACAACGGTTGTAATTGATGAGCTTTGTGGTAAACTGAGAGTTAGCACCCACGGTGTTCTGAGGGTTCAAACAATTGGGATAAATGGACCCATGAATGTGAAATACCATTTATTTTCACATAGTAAACAATGAAAGGATTCTCTGAGGATAATGAAGCAAACAAAAGAAGGGGTTCACAGGGAGGATGGGGTCTGATAACTTTTTAAAATTTAGATGGTGGGACCTCAGTAAGGTTCCATACACAGTCTGGGGTTGGTGTAGTTTGGTTTCTGCCTGCTCCTAGGGAGAGAGGTTTCCCATCAACTTACCCAGAGCTGAACCAACTAGAATGTGGAAAAGCTATTAGTAATTAAACTTCAGAACTCAGAGAGATTCTTCTATACACTTTCATACTCTATTTTGGGGGAAAATACTTTTAGAGAAAGCGTTCTAAGTTGTGCTCACCTCACACAAGCCTTGCCTCCGCACACTTCTTCATGGTTGAAATGATAATGTAGAAATTCTCTGGACTGCCTCCTGGTTGCAGGTCTTGTGAAACACATGGAATCACAACTGCTGGGAATGGTTTGTGCATTCAGCTGCTAACTGAAATGCGGCAAGTTTGTGTATATCTAAGGGCATCACATGGGAAAGACTTGGTGGTAGGGCCAGGCAGTTATCTTCTGGAAAACCAGCCACTGAAAACTACGAGAAGCCTGGTTCTATCTGACACTCACGGGGTCACATGAATGAGAGTAAGCTTTTTTAAAAAAAAGAAAAAAAATACATATTCCACAAATATTAATTTCAACTAAGAAGCAACAATAATGCCTTTTATCCAAGAGAAAAAAAAAATAGTTATTGGATGGCAATTCAATAGAGACTGTAGAGTCCTGCTGGCTGCAGGCCAAGCATGTTGGTTGGGCTGATGGAAATACAAAAGTTAAGTAAGGCATAATCAGGAGACATAGTGCATCGAGCAAGTCCACTGTCCGGGATCTCACCAAAATGCTGAAGAGCAATGATGGCAGTTTGAAGACTCCTGATTCAATGGTCTTTTCAATCACCTGCTACACATTGTAGAGCTAGATAATAAATAAGGATGGCAGGAGAAGAATCAATGTTTTTGAATTATGGTGCTAGACAAGAGTACTAAATATCCCATGTACTGCCAAAAGAACAAACAGATATCTGTCTTGGAAAAAAGTACCACAAGAGTGTTCCTAGTTGAAGATGGCAAAGCTTTGTCTTTCATACCTTGGACATGTAGTGAGGTAAGGCTACTCTGTGGAAAGGGTTATCATGTTTGGAAATGTGGAGGATCAATGAAGTAGAGGAAGACCCCCCAATCAGGTGGACTGACACCATGACTTCAGCAATGTGCTTTGGTGTGATAGAGATGATGAAAATGGAACAGAATAGGGTACGGTTCAGGTTGACTGTTCATAGGGTCACTATGAGTCATACTCAACTCAAAGGTGTCTAACAACAACAAACAACAGCAAAGCATAACTCTCTCTCTTGTCTGCATCTAGCAGTTGTATAGCAGATGAGATGAGCATTGAGCATGTGGCCCATAAGAGTTGTAGCATGGAAGGTGGGACCTAGAGGTTAGATATAGTACATGTAAGGGGTTGTTGCGTTGTTGTTGTTAAGTGCTGTTGTAGCCATGGAAATTATTTTTCTGGGTAGGCATATTGCTACCAGGGGACACTTTGCAAAGATGATGATGTTTGAGATGGCCCTTGAACAACAAATAATATATTCCTCATTAGAGAAAAGATATATGGAAAACAGATTAAAAATAAGCATGTTAATTATATGGTAATACAAGAGTAAACTACCAATATATTCTTACAATATGATTGGATCTCATAGATATTAAGTGACTACATTTAGCAAGATACTAAAAAGTACATGTGGATTTACTCTAGTCATGTGAAAGTCAAGGCAATCCATGATGTGTCTGGGTGGAGGTGGGTGATAACTGGGCAAGAACATGAGAGACCATGCTGAGGGTTTTAAATATGCTCTATCTTTTGATGAGTGGTATTTACAAGGTTGCCTTTCTGTGAAAGGCAGTCCTGTACTGAATATTTAAGACGTATGTTCGTTCATAGGGTCACTACGAGTCATCTACGACTCGGCAGCACCAAACAACAATAACAACGACAACGACAAAGAGAGAGCTGTGTTGGCCTAGTGGAAAGGAAGTTATGCTACCAAGCCGAACGTGGTATAGCACTGGTTTGTACATTGCTATACAGAGGTAACTCGTGGTTGCTGTGATACTGAAGACTGTGACAGTGATGTGCCAATCGTGGTAATGGGCACCCATGGTGGACAGTGTTGGCTGGAGCTTCCCGACTAAACCAAGCCTGGAAGCAGGAGCGGCATCCACTTCCGAAATGGCTTGCCTCCGGAAACTCTATGTACGAACAGTGCTCAGGCTGTTCGTTCATAGAGTCGCTATGAGTCGTCTACAACTCAATGGCACCAAAGAACAACAACAAATAAAAATAACAACGTAGCAGGAAAGGGATAAACAGAATAGTAAAAATCATGTGTATGTACCTATGGTGATCTTAATAGCGACCCTTTAAAATATTACCCTCAAGATAATCTCCAGAACTATTAAATCTGATTTTGCATAGCAAAAGAAACCTTGCAAATATGGTTTTGCAAAATTGGCTTTGCAGCACAAAGACTTCATAAATCAGAGGCTGAGAGGAAAAAGGGAGGTTATTTTGGATTATATGAGTGGACCAGATATTACCAACGGGGTTTTTATAAGGGGGAGATAAGAAGGTCAAAGACTGAAGACTTGAGATAATAAGAAGAGAAGTTGGAATGATGTGCTTTGAAGGCAGAGAAATGCAGGCTCCTCTAAAAGCTAGAGAAGACAAAGCTACAGAATATTCCATGCAATCTCCAGAATTAATATTTTCCTCCTGATACCTTGACATTGGTCCAACAAAACTGATTCCACACCTCTTCCTTTAACAGTCAGAACTGTAAGGTATTAATTAATGTGCGTTATTTTTTATTTTTTTTAAGACACTAGGTTTGTAGTAATTTGTTATAGTAGTCATAGGCAGCAAATATAGTTCACATTCTTTTCCAAAAACACAATTAAAATTCTTATGATATGACTAATCTCAATATCATGGATGCATTTCCATTGAAACTGGTGCCATTACTGATCCTTATTTTATAGAAAGAAAGTTGAGGCTGATGCCATTGTTGAGTCTCATTTTATAGATAAAAAATTAAGGCTCAGAAAGTTAAGTACTGGGAAGGATGGCGAGTCGCTGAAGGAGAGGAAGACCCTCAGCAGGGTGAATTGACATGGTGACTGCTGCCATGGGCTCTTGTGTGTCAGAAGTGTGAGAATGGCACAGGATAGGGTTCAGATGTTTTGTTCATAAGGTCACTATGAGTCGTACTCAACTTGATAGCACCTAACAACAACAAAAGCAACAAAAGAAGGCTGACGAAGTCATGATTTTCGTCCAGATTCCAGAGTTCAAGCTTTCTGTCACTAAGCTTTCCCACTAGCAAGAAGATGAGAGGGGGAAACGAGGCCACGGAGGGAGAGTCTAGAGGGCGCCATAGAGCAGGCCACACCATGACAGCAGTGCGGGGCATCTGCCTGCACAGTGGTCAGCCCAGGATCCTCCAGGGTCCACAGCCCTGAGGTCATATGATCTACTATGAGGTTGCTGTAAATAGCGTGTGTGACAGGAGACTTGCTCCAGAGCCTTGACAAGCAATTAAAATGTTTCACTTGTGCCCACTGAGTATCACATTTGGTGAAGATGTGTTCTCTGAGTTAACAGAAATAAAAGAAGTAGGTCTCTCCCCTGTAGGTACCATGGATCCTGCTGCAACCGTGTGCATTCTCTCACACGCCTACGTGTTAGCTTGTGTTGGTGAGAGACTGCACTAAGTTACAGCCTTTCTCCCCTTGATTCCTTGGAACTCAAGCTAAATGCATAGTCAGAAGGTTGGGACAACTGAGCAGCACAAAGAAATCCATCAAGTGATTCAAATGCCAAAGTTGTGACCTAGCTTGTTGAAGAGAACAATCAGGACATTCTCACCTCACTGCTGCTGTGGCGTGAGTTCAGACTCAAGTGACCCTCCTTCAGGTTTCCAAGCTTAAATCATTAGGTAAGAGGAGACTGCCCATCTTTCTCCCATGGAGCACGTGGTGGATTGGAACTGCTGACTTTTAGGATTGTGGCTCACCACATAATGTAGTACCTCACAAGAGTTCCTTACCGTAACTAGGACAGAATGGGTAGGTGTGGTGGAGTCTATGCGATTGGCTCAGGACAAGGCAGGCTGTTGTCCATGGGGTCGCTGTGAGTTACAGGTGTCTCAATGGCACATAACATCAACAATAATAATTGTAATAATAAGATGTGGAGAAAGGTATAGAAATGTTATTCAAGGGGAATTAAAAATTATTTACTTGAGACTCAAAACAAGAAATACACACGAATGATTTGATTCTCTACTTCTCATTTACCTGGAGAAAAATACTTAGAGCTGAGGGTTTAGAGATGAGATGGAACACCAGTTTCACCTCTTACAAGATGGGTAAACTGAGCAGGCCACAGCTCCAGGAGGCTGTTGTCTTCCTAAAATCACGATGTCAGATTTTTCAAAGATCTTAAGGATCAGTTCAAATGTCACATTTTATCAGTGGAGTAATTGAGTCCAACAACAGAGGTTAGTAGGCTCATGGTTAAGAATCAAGTTGGAGAGTTGTTGCACTCAAGGTTGGGAGGCCAATTTAGATAAGTATTGCCCTCGGGAAGTGTTTCCCATAGACTATTAGGATCTATGATATGCTAATAATTTGAACAACTGTAGTTATTAGTCTTATTTGCAGACGTGGTGTTCAATTATGCAAAGCACTCTAGTGTAGCAGTTTCATGGAAATTTCTCAGCCATCAATACAGAGAGACTGTTTAAAATGAATATATTCAGCAGTTTTCCCAAACCTACTCTCCATACACAGGAGACAAACTATCCATGGAATAATAGCTCGCTGCAAGAAGAGCTATGGGAGTGTCTGTGCCTTTTTTTATATATAATTATCTTACATCTTGTCTTCGGAGTTTTCCAGAAGGTTGCCTTCAAATCTCCGAATAAGCAAAGGTTTTCTGGTGAGTGTCTTGGCCCTGTTGTAGGTAACATCGCTACACAGAGAAATCAATAACACCTCACTGTCCATGGAGCCCTCCTGACTCTCACAAGCTGGCTGGATGCGTTTATTTGCGATGTGAAAGAAGGCAGGTCTAAAAATAAGTAGTTATAAAAAGACCACAGGATATCAGACATACATCCAGTTCAATAACTGCATCATTTAGAATCTCTTCTGGAAACTTCTGAACTCCAGCTACATGCCAGGTTTCAAACACCTGTTGGAAAAACTGCTCTCATGTGGAAATAAATTCTCACTAAGTTCTCATTTCCCTGGCTCTGTAGCTCTGCATCTCTCACAGAATGTGAGTATGCCAGGGCATCGTGAAGAAGTCTTGAACCAAACTTCTTTGGAATCTTGTTAGAATATAGGACTTTATAGTCACAGCAAGAAATGAATAGTTTCTACACAGGCCTTGGGTATGTTTCATGGTGGCCTCCGTAAGATGAGCCTATGTAGGACAAAGAAGTGAAGAGCACTTAGGATTGGCACTTAGGTTGGGCATAATGCAATCTACTGGTGAAGGCATCTCCAGTAGAGATTCCCCCCCCCCCCGCCACACACACACCACCACCCCTTAAAGTGAAGGATTTTCAAGGAACCCAGAGTGAGATGGTCTCTAAATCTGAGTTCTCAGTTGAAGGGGTTATAGGGAGAAGCAACGCAACAAGAGCAGGAAAGCCAAAAGGAGACTTGGAACCCCTTGTGCCAAACTAAGTCAGGGTACAAATGGTTTACATAGTTGGCTGCTGGCTAAAAGGTCAGAGGTTCAAGTCCACCCAGAGGTACCTAGCAACTTACTTCCAAAGACTGGATTATTGAAAATTCTTTGCAACACAGTTCTACTCTGACCTACATGGTGTCATCAAAAGTCAGCACTGGCTGGATGACATTCATTTGTTCTTTCCTTTCCCCTATGCTATAAACAATTAAAACAAAAAACCAAACCAACAACAAAAATAAAAAACAAACCAAAAAACAAACAAAAATATACCTTGCAACAACGATTTATTTGAGCCTAGAGAGCATTTTCCTCAGAAAAGTGCTCACTCACCAAAACACCCAGGGGCAGGATCTCTGAGATGCTCCTTAAAATAGATCTGGATGTTCACACGCGGCCCATCCTTTAAATAAGCCCAGAAATAGATTTTGGAACCACCTTTACTGTAGAGATCATGTCTTCTTATACCTTCATCTTCTCTCTCCAGCAGTCTGTTTTCTTGGGTCTACTGACTGGAATAGGAATTTGTTAGTTTGTCTTGGCAAATAAAGAGTGGCCTACAGGATTTTCCTATTGCCAGGAGCTTTGCTACTTCACTGACCCACAACGGAAAGTTGATGCGTTGACATGGTTTATGAGTCCTGGAATGTCTGTCTTTCTAAAGAAAATGTTCTTTCCATTCATGTTGCCTCTTTGTCCTTTAGAAGTTTTTGTTCTCAAAACCTGTAACTTCCTCAATACGTGATGGCAGCTGTGATAATGGGCAAGAAAGGTGAGGTGTTGTGAGATTAGGAGTTATTGACTCAGGACTTACTGAAAATTTGTGTCCCTTTACTAAACCAATCCTGGGAATATAGAATAAATAAAAGGATTAATTTGTTGCTCTCATTAAACTTCTCCTCTATTGAGAGAGATTGGCAGTGAACAAATAAACATGATATTTTGGAATACAATAAAAGATAGGGGGGAAAAAGGAATAATATTGAAAGTCCTCGACTTAGACAAGGAGGGGCTTTGGGGAGAAGGAATATTCAGATTGAGAACTGAGCCTTATGAGAAAAAGCACCTAAGATTATAATCCAGCAAAGAATAGTCCAGGTAGAGGGAAAAGCAAATAAGGAGACATCAGACAAAGCTTGGAATCCTTGAGAGTGGGGAAAAAAGATAGCTATTTCGTGGGTGGAATAGCACATCAACAGAGAACTGCCGGAAGTGCAAGCTGCATTTAGAAGAGGTTGTGGCACTAGAGATATTATAGCTAATGTCAATGGACCTTGGCTGAAAGCAGAGGGTACCAGAGGAATGTATATCTGTGTTTCATTGACTATGCAAAGGCGTTTGACTGTGTGGATCACAACAAACTGTGGCTGACACTGAGAAGAATGGGAATCCCAGAACATTTGATTGTGCTTATATGAAATTTATACTTGGACCAGGAGTCAGTTGTCAGAACGGAGCAAGGAAACATTGCATGATTCAAAATTGAGAAGGATGTGCGTCAAGGATGTGTCCTATCTCCATATCTTTTCAATCTATATGTGGAACAGATTATCCAGGAGGCTGGGCTCTAGGAAGAGAAGTATGGCATCAGTATTAGAGGTAGATTTATGAATGCATCTTGCAGATGACACAACCCTGCATGCTGAAATTTAGGAGGACCTGAAATGCTTGCTGCAGAGGATCAAGGACTACAGCCTTCAATATGGATTGAAGCTCAACATCAAGAAAACAAAGATTCTCACCACTGTGTCAATGGGCAGCATTATGATGGATGATAAAGAGATTGTTGACAGCTTCAGTTTGCTTGGCTCTACAATCAGCACTCTTGGTACCAGCAGCCAGGAAATTCAAAGACTAATTGCACTGGGAAAGTTGGCTATCAGAGACCTCTCCAAGGTACTGAGGATCAACGATGTCGGTCTGGAGACTAAAGTGTGCCTGATCCAGGCCATGGTCTTTGCAATTACTTGCTATGCATCAGAGAGCTGGACAATGACTAGGGATGATAGAAGGAAAGTTGATGCCTTTGAGCTATGGTTCTGGAGAAGACTATTGAATATAGCATGGAATGCTAGGAGAACAAACAAGTTTGTCGTGCAGAGGGTGAAGCTGGGCTGCTCCTTGGAGGCAAGGATTCTGAAGCTTCGTCTGACATACTTTGGACATGTTGCAAGGAGGGACCAGTCCTTGGAGAGAGATGTAATGCTTAGAAGGGTAGAGGGACAGCACAGGAGAGGAAGACCCTCGATAAGATGGATTTATTCCATCACTGGGGTAATGGGGATAGGTGTGTTGGAAACAAGACTGGCAAGGGATAAAGCAGGATTTAGGGCTGTAGTACATAGAGTCGCTATGAGTCACAAGTGACTCGACAGCACATAACATTTTAAGGGTAAGGGGAGAATATGGCTCCTTCATCAGGTAAGCCTGAGGTTAGAGTTAAAAATGGCTGTGGATAGAATTTTGGGGTTATTTTATCTGCACCAGTACTCGATAAAAGTTGGCCTAGATTGGAGGTGGAGAAGTAACAGCAGAGAGGCAGACAGACAGATGGAGAGACAATCCCCAAGTCAAGTAGATGATGAGTTTGAAATTAAGAGGGATCTCCAAATGTTAGCTTAGGTTCCCAGATGGCAGAAGTATTCACAAATGTTTGCATGCATCAGGTGCTCAGTAAATGTTTGATCTCAAGTGTGCAAAATTTGTAATTTAAACTCAGATTCACACTTCTCCCCTTACTGGTTATGCACGTGTGGACAAATGCCTACACTCTCTGAGTGAGGGACCAAGGAGATGGCAGGCCTGCAAGTCCTGTGTTAAGTGACCAGTGATGTTGAGCGTTGATTATGGGGAGGGTGGATGTTTCTGGAGATGTTAGTGCCTACACTGGTTTTACGCAGCACTCTTCGTATTCACTGAGCAGAGCTCAGATATAGGTGACCAGGAAAGCTTTGTATTTTATTTCTGTTTCTACTCTGACCTTGAGCTTAACTCCCAGTAGACTCTCTCGAGGACAGGAATGTAGGTAACTCTCCTTGACTTTTCATTACCGACTTTGGATGACGTTGCCCAGAAACTTGTCAATTCAGATGCTCATTTGCCTGATGGACGAGAGCATTATGGGAACCAGGCTTCGACCACAAACCCATCTCAGGGAAATCAAAGAGCAGCCTGGGGGCTTTCAGGGCCTTATTCATCATGAAGAGCATTTGGGTATGTGGCTAATTATATGCTTTATTATGGATGCTAATTTGTGCTGGAAGCTGGTACAGTGCATGTTAGCATTTAGCTGTAGTTAATGAAGTTGGGTTACACGTTCAATATATCACTGATCTCCTGACTTTTCCTCTCAGTTAGAGCACACTGGAATGGAAATCTGAGGGGTGATGGTGTGGGCTGGGAGGAGGAGGCATCCATGCAGTGAGTGTCTCCCTTGCCACTCTGGGATATCGCTGATGCCACATTGTGCTTGCACCATTCTTAGCATGAAAGACTTTTCAGTGGGATAAAAGCCTGGGCGGGTGTGAAGTGAGCAGTATTGTAGTTATTTGTTAGCATAATCCAAAAGAATGCCCTTGTGGACTCCAAGGAGACCAATCAGAGCCAGCAGTTTCCTTTGAAGACAGCCCTCATGTTTTAAGAAAAAGAAGAAACAGAGAAATGCATCCATCGTCTATCTCTGTCAGCTCCATATGCTTAAGGTTAATCATCACTGTTAACTTGAAAATATGGAGGATGAAGAAACTCACCTTTGACCTTTGCAAAAGAGAAAACCATCTATTTGTTTTATTCTCATAGATTTTAAGAGAAGCCAAGCATTTGAACTCCTGAGACACCAATGAGCTCATAAAGGATGCACCTTTTAATAGCTTTTTAATAAGCACATTTCATGTTGAGCTGAAAGAAGGGGGGGGGTGAGAAATCCAGTGCTCTCTGTTAAGAACAACATTGTTCTTAGGTGTCCTTCCTCAGAGCACAGCACCAAAGACAGTGTATCAAGGAGAGTTTGGCAGAGTAGATGTTAGAATACTCACCCTGATGGAGTCAGGTACTATTCCTTCTGGAAAAGGTTGATGTCATGGATTGAACTTTGTCTCCCTGAAAATACATCCAGTATCAGTGAGCATGACTTGTTTAGAAATAGAGTTGTTCTGTTGGTGGGTTTTTCGGGTTTTTTTGTTGTGTTTTTTAAGATGCTATAAGTTAACATTGGGGAGTTCTTGTGGCTTAGTGGTAAGGAATCATAATGCCAATACAAAGGCACATGGTTTAAATCCACCAGCTGCTCTGTGAGAGAAAGATTAACAGTCTCCTCCTGTGTGATTTACTGCCTCTGAAAACTGCTAGAGGGTCAGCTATGGGCCAGGTCTGACATGGTGGTACACAACTACAACAATATGAGTTAATGTTAAGTCACAATGATTCATTATAAATGATGTATAAAAGAGAAGACACAGAGGGAGATAGACCAAGAGGAAAAGAGGGCCAAGTGAAAATGGAGACAGCAGTTAGAATGGTGCATGCATATGCCAAGGGATGTCAAGGATCTCAAGCCAGCACCATAATCTAGGCAAGAAACGCAGAGCAGACTTCCTTACCTGTCGTTAGGTATCATCAAGTATGGCTCAGAACAACCTTATGAACAGTAGTTCTGAGCCTTGTCCTATGACATCCTCATTATCTATAACACAGTCACTGTGTCAATTCATCTTATTGAAGATTTTCCTCTCCTTTACTGAGCCTCCACTTTTTCAAGCATGATGTCTTTTTTCCAAAGGCACATTGCCATGGGAGAGTCTGCTGTTAGGGACCTCTCCAAAGTACGGAAGAGCAATGGTGTCTCTCTGGAGATTAAGATGCGTCTGATACAGGCCATGGTCTTCGCAATCACCTGTTATGCATCAGAGAGTTGGACAATGACCAAGGAGGATAGAAGGAGAATTGATGCCTTTGAGCTGTGGTGCTGGAGAAGAGTATTGAGAATACCATGGACTGCTAGGAAAACAAACAGATTTGTCCTGGAAAGGGTTAAACCAGGTGGCTCCTTGGAGGCAAGGATTCTGAGGCTCTGTCTAACATACTTTGGACATGTTGTGAGGAGAGACCAGTCCTTGGAGAAGGACATCATGCTTGGGAGGGTGGAGGGACAACGCAGGAGAGGAAGGCCCTCTATGAGGTGGATTGATTCAGTGACTGGGATAATCGGGATGGGAGTGTCAGAGACTGTGTGATTGGCACAGGACAGAGCAGAGTTTAGGGCTGTTGTACATAGGGTCGCTATGAGTCGCAAACGACTCGACGGCACATAACAAACAAAAAAACCCAACCCTCTCTTACCATGACAATAGTTACAAGACAAAGTTTCGCCATCCTTGCCTTAATTAACATCATTGTTGCACTTTCTTCAAGATACTGTTTGTTCTGTTGGCTTTCCATGGGATAATCTGGACTCTTCTTCAAAATCAAGACTCAAAAACATCAACTCTCCTTCTGTCATCTTTTCCAATTGTCCAACTTTCCAATGGAGAATAAGCAACTGAAAAGACTATGACTTTGTGCCAGACACATCTTAGTCTTTAAGTGAACATCCTTGCTCCTCAACTCTTTGGAGAGGTCCTTGACAGCAGACTTTCCCAATGCAATGCATCTTTTGATTTCTTGACTGCTGGTAGCAAGGATGTCGATTGTGGATCCAAGCAAGGCAAAATTGTTGATAACTTCAATCTTTTCTCCATCTATCATGAGGTAGCCTAGTGACCCAGTGGTGAGAAATTTGTTTTATTGATGTTGAAATATAATCCATATTGAAAGATGTAGGGTTTGATCTAATGAAGAGTTTCAAGTCCTCCTTGCTTTCAACAACCCAGGGGTGTCAACTGTATAACGCAGGCTATTGATGGGTCTTCCTCCAACATGATGTCACATTCTTCCTTGCAAAGTCCAGCTTTTCAAATTATTTTTTCTGCACACAGATTGAATAGATATAGAGAAAGGACACAGCCCTAACACAGGTACCTTTCTTCATTTGAAACCATGCTGTGTTCCCTTGCTCTGTTCAAACAATGGCTTCATCTAATAATAGGAATAGGTTTCACATGAACACAACTACATGTTCTGAGATTCTCATTCTCAGTATTAGCTGTAATTTGTTATGATCCACACAGTCAAAGGCTTTTCCATAGTCAATAAGTTACAAATACGCATTCTTCTAATATAGCCTCTGCTTTCAGCCGAGATCCATTTGATATCAGCGATGATATCTATGGTGCTATGGCCTCTTCTAAATCCAACTTGAACTCCTGGCATTCTCTGTCAATGTACTGTTTTAGCCATTTCAGAAACAATTAAAGATCTATAATTCACAGAAAGAGAGGAAGATCCTCTATCAAGATGAATTGACACAATGACTGATGTGTTTGAGCATATCAGAGATGATGGTGGTGGCACCAGATAGGGCAAAGTTCAATCTTTTGTTCAAAGGGTCACTGTGAGTCACAGCCAATTTGGGGGCATATAACAACCTAAGTCACCCCATTGCTATCCCATTCCTACGAAACTAGTGTACTGCCAGTGATTCCTCTGAATCACTCACTTCCTGTTTTCTCTGTTTGTTTTTCTCTTTACATTTACCTTTCTTTCCTTTTAGTGTTTTGTTTTATTTTATTTTGTTTTGTTTTCCCCTAAAAGAGTTCAGATTAAGAAGCCAGGCATTCAGCTAAGACAGGCAGCCACAGGTGTTTCATCACAAGGCCTAGCATATACCCTGCATAAGTAGCCTGGGATTCAGCTAATGCAGGGAGCTCAGATGCTCCTTCCTAATGACCTTTGACTTTGCTCACAATTCCTGTCTTTAGTGGTCTACAAGGAGCTTTGATGCACCACATAAATGCAGAGGTAAGGAGAATGGCCTCTGTACAAACTGTTAGAGAGCAGCCTTGGGAAGGAGGCCACAGCATGTGCCCACAGTGACTAAGCACCTAACCAGATGGACTCTATCTTGAAAGAGTAAACTTTCAACTAACCACTTAACTAGATGGCTACATTACCATCTTGAGGCCAAATGTGTGTTCCTCCTAATTTGCATCATCTCTCCTTTTCTAAAATAATCCTGTCTTTCCCTCCTAAAAGTTTGAAGTAAAAATGAGTCCTTACTTAATCTGTTAATTTAACCCAGAAATAGTCCCTCAAACCTCCCTTCCTTTGAGACAAATGTGTGAAGCTCATACACGTTGTCTTCCATTGACCTGTACATAAGAAATCTTCTGCTTTTCCCTCTTCCAATCTATCTCTAAGACTGATATTTTCTGACGGTAGCCTGCAGAACCACGTTTTTTCGTCAAAAGAGAAAGAAAGAATCCCTGAACATCTCTGAGTTTGCTTTTTCTTGTGTGTAAAGTAGGTGTGTGGATCATAACAAACTGTGGCTGACTCTGAGAAGAATGGGAATCCCAGAGCATTTAATTATGCTAATGCGAAACCTATACTTGGACCAAGAGGCAATCGTCAGAACAGAGCAGGGTAACACTGCATGGTTCAAAATTGGGAAGGGTGTACGCCAGGGATGCATCCTGTCTCCATACCTTTTCAACATGTATGCAGAGCAGATTATCCGAGAGGCTGGGCTCTATGAGGAGAATTGTGGCATCAGGATTGGTGGAAGATCTATTAACAATCTCCATTATGCAGATGACACAACCCTAGGACCTCATGCACTTGCTGCGAAGGGTCAAGGACTGCAGACTTCAGTATGGACTGAGGCTCAATGTCAAGAAGACAAAGATTCTCACCACTGGACCAATTGGCAGCATCAGGATAGATGGCGAAGAGATAGAGACTGTTCACAGCTTTAGTTTGCTCAGCTCCACAGTCAACACTCTTGGCACCAGCAGTCAGGAAATCAAAAAGCGTATTGAGATGGGAAAGTCTGCTGTTAGGGACCTCTCTAAAGTATTCAAGAACAACAGTGTCTCTCTGGAGACTAAGGTGCACCTGATACAGTCCATGGTCTTTGCAATCGCTTGTTATGCATCAGAGAGTTGGACAATGACTAGGGAGGACAGAAGGAGAGTTAATGCCTTTGAGCTGTGGTGCTGGAGAAGAGTACTGAATGGACTGCCAGGAAAACAAACAGATTCATCTTGGAGAGGATTAAACCAAGCTACTCCTTGGAGGCAAGGATTCTGGGGCTTTGTCTGACATACTTTGGACATGTTGCCAGGAGGGACGGGTCCTTGGAGAGGGACATCATTCTGGGAGGGTGGAGGGACTGTGCAGGAGGGGAAGACCCTCTATGAGATGGATTGATTGGGTGACTGAGGTAATCGGGATGGGTGTGTCAGAGGCAGTGTTGTTGGCGCAGTATAGAGCAGGGTTTAGGGCTGTTGTGCATAGGGTCGCTATGAGTCGCAAACAACTCGATGGCACATAACAACAACAACAAACAAAGTAGGTAGGCAGCCAGCTTGAGATTGTATTTGTGAAAATCTAGGAGAGCTGAGCACTGGCGTAGCTGTTGGAGTGTGTCCTTGTAACAGTGGAGGGTATTTACTGAGCTGGCTCCTGACCTGCAGAGACATTAGCAGTCAAAGTTCATCTACGATGGCCGAACAGCTCCAGCCCAGGCAGGAAATAGTCTGGATCCATCCACCAGCTTTCAAGTCTTATTTTGGCCTCCAAAAGAAGGGTATCAAGGAACTGAAGGCAAGACTTTACAATGGGAATTCAAGTCCTTAAGATCGCGGGAAACATGAGGTCTGTTATTAAAAAACAAAGGAGGAAAGAAGGCATTTTTAAAATGCTTTTTAGACATGGTTAAAGACACAAAGAGCCCCTCACAGTTTTACACTTGCAAAGAGCCCCCCACTGCATTTCCCGTTCTAATCTGCAGTGAAAAGCTACAGGGCTACAAGGAGGCCTCTGGTTCTATTGACTCGCTCTCTTTTTTCCCCCATAGCCTCTGGCATGAAATCTCAAACTGGAGAGATGTTTTAGAATTCACTCCAGTCTCGCCTTTTCTGTCAATCAGCTGCTGAGACTGGAAACATCAAGATAGTGACATCATATGATCTCTGTCTTAGCATCTTTCCTTCTGCTGTGATCATCCTAGAGGAAGCACAGTCCTCCACATTTTCCCCTGGTGGCCTTGGCACACGGCCCTGAACAATTAAGGCACACTGAGTCAGAGTAATGTCGATGGTGGTGACGAGCATGCAAAAGGCAGGCAGACTGGGAGCCTAGCTTAGCTCCTGCTCCTTCACACAAGCCAGCCAAATGGGGTGAACTGGTTTGCGATTGTTTTGTACACACATAAGTGGTTTCCCTCACTGAGGCAAGCAAGGCAAGTCTCACCCTTGGTACCCCAGCATATTCTTAGCAAGTGTGCTTTGTGTATGCCTCGTTTGCAAGGCATCACCGTAAACCCTGGAGTTCCTGACTGGTGCATATGGTTAACAGGCTCACCACTAACCAAAAGGTTGCAAGTTTGAGTTTACCCGGAGCCAATTCAGAAAAAAGGATAATAATTTACTTCTGAAAAATAGTCACTCAAAACCCTCTGGAGCCCAGGTCTGCTACGAAGCATGGACTCTCTACAGCTTTGACTCCATGAGGAGGAAAGATGAAGGAGATAATAGAAACTCAGATAACATTGGCTTACGTCCCAAAGGACATTTATTAGTTCACGTAATTAAAGAATCTGTGCAACTATTTGTTTCAGGTATAGCTGGATCCAGGAAGTGCAAGCCATAATATCAGGACATAATTATTCTTTCTCTGAATAGACAGAAGAAAAAAAAAAAACCAAATAGAAGTGAAACATCAAGGACAATCCTATCTCATAGCCGAGATGTGGAGTTAAGTGAGGGTACTCAAAGATCATTTTCTGGAACAGGAAGTGTCCCAATTTGAGATTACACCACTCATAGGAGAGCTAAAGCAGTTTATCTGTTCTTGTGGGAGAGTCATCTAGAATTGCTTATTTAGAGTTAATAAACTTGTCTGTGCTCTTCTCATGGAAAAACAATCCTGCTCTTGATGCTCTCCTCCATGCAAAATGTCTTAGCAATACGTTTTTAAAGACCTATTACTATCTATTTTATGTGCTTTGCCAAAATATGGGAGCCTTTGGCAGCTTCATGATGGACTGAGAAGAGATTGAGATTGTTGATAACTTCAGCTTGCTTGGTTCCACAATCAATACTCTTGGCACCAGCAGTCACAAAATCAAAAGATAAATTGCATTGGGAAAGTCTGCTATCAGGGACCTCTCTAGAGTACTGAAGAGTAATGATGTCAGTCTGAAGACTAAGGTGCATCTGATCTAGGCCATGGTCTTCACAATTACTTACTATGCATCCAAAAACTGGACGATAACTAAGGATGATAGAAGGAAGATTGATCTCTTCGAGTTGTAGTGCTCGATAACAGTGTTGAACATACCGTGGACTTCCAGGAGAGCAAACAAGTCTGTCCTGGAGCGGGTGAAACTAAGCTGTTCCCTGGAGACAAGGATTTTGAAGCTCTGTCTCACATACTTTGGGCATGTGGCCAGGAGGGCCTGGTCCTTGAGAAGGACAGCATGCTTGGAAGGGTGGAGGGACAGTGCAGTATAGGAAGACCCAGAATGAGATGGGTTGACTCAGTCACTGGGGTAATGAGATTAGTTCTGTCAGAGACGATGAGATTGACTCTAGATAGGGCAGGGTTCAGAGCTAATGTATATACTGTCACAGTGAGTCACAGGCAACTCAATGGCACATTACAACAGCAACCTAATCAGAGGAGAGAAGTTTAGAGGTGAGAAAAAATGAAGAGAAACATAAAGCAACTTTGTCAGGTTACTGGAGACTTAATATTCTAGGATCCATTGACCTAGGTGATTTCTTGGGTTCTTAGTGCTGCCTTAGCAAAACATATGGTGGTGACAATTTGGAAAGCTTTAAGTTAGAGTCAGGATATCTTCCTTCTAAGGGCTCTGAAAGAGAACTATTTCATGCTTCCTTTCTAATTACTGAGTTTTGCCCTCAATCCTTGGCATTTTGTGGCTGCTTTTAGAGGGATCTTTACATGATAGATAACCTTTCCTCTGTGTGTGACTGTTTCCGTGTCCTTTTATGATAGATCATTGAGAAGGAATAAGGATCAGGGTCTAACCTACTCCAGTATAATGTTGGATAATTCAACTGGTAACAAAAGGAAACACAGTCAAACAAATTCATATTCTTGCACATATCTTGGTTGGAGACGCACAATTCAATTCATAACAGGGACGGTGCATTATTAAACCTCCGCTGAAATCATTTTCTTCCTCTCTCTTTCTTTAAATGGATAAGGATATAGATGGGGATGTAGAAATAAAGATACGGAGATTTTTTTTAACCCCCTCTTGAAATTGCGCTATCCCTTCTCTGCTGGCACAACAAATAAATGCCCATTTATTTCTTCCTCTTTATTCATTCTTGCAACAAAATAATGGGAAACTGGAGGAAAGCAGTATCAAAGGCATTTCTGTTCAAAGGAAAAACGCCTCAATGATCACTATTACAATTGGAAGTTCTCTCTGTTTCTTTGACAGTGTAATCATTTTTCTCTCTTTGATTTCTGCCTGTTTGCCTGAGGCAACTGGACCTGAGTTAGTTTTCCCCTTTTTTCAACAGGCTGTGCCTGTTGCATAGAGAGCAGGAGGCAAGTCTCATCTTGGCTCTAGGACACAGTCAGGGTGTGACCTGGCCGCTGGCCCACTGGTTTCACGCTGATTCCAGTGGGAGGTATGGCACTGGCAGAGTCTTAGGAGATCTGTGGACAAAGCAGCCAAATACTCATCAAACTGCAAGGTGAGAAGGGTTTCCTTTGCCATTTCTCCTTCAGTCCTCAAGGAGCAGGTGTCTGCCTGATGCTAGTGTAATTTAACACCTCTCTTAACACATGCTAATGCCCCCTCATAGGGAAGTGAGAAGTCAGACCTCAGAGGATAGGCATTTGGCAGCTGACAGTACCCAGCTAGAATATTTTTTAATTGCCATTTGAGTGAGTTTATAGAGCAAGTTAGTCTTCCATTTAACAACTTTTACGCATTTTGTTTTGTGACACTGGTTGAAATCAATCCCTTCAATGTGACAGCAATCTTCTCATTTCCACCTTGGGTATCCCATTTCCACTTGGATAAGAGCACTGAATATTCCATGTGCAGGCAAGAAAACAAACCGATATTTCTTGGAGAGGGTGCAAGCGGAGTGCTCTTTCTTTGGAGGCAAGAATGATGGGGCTTTGCCTCACATACTTTGGGCATGTTGCTAGGAGGTGCTATTCGTTGGGGAAGGACATAATGCTGGGAATGGTGGAGGGTCGGCGAAGGAGAGGAAGACCTTCAACCCGATGCATTGACACAGAGACTGCTGCAATGGGTTCTTGTGTGTGAGAAAGTGTGAGGATGGCGCAAGATAGAAACAGGATTCAGATTTGTTCATAGGGTCGCTAGGAGTTGTACTCAATGGCACCTAACAACAATGACAATATACCTTAGTTGTTTTTTCAGTCATCTGATGATGGATATTTAGATTATTTCCATAATTTTCCTTTTGTGTTACTGCAAATTAACATGGTAATGTGTATATCTATTTTCCTCACAGTGTTTATTTATCTAGAATATTTATATAGTAAGGAGAGTGTGCCCATCTAGAATTGAATAACTTTTCTTTTGAAATGTGTTCATTATTTAACCTAGCTTCTATTTATGCCAAGGAATGCTAATTTTTCTGCTTGCTGAAGTAATTTAAGGTTTCCTGTTCATTGGATAAATAGAAAATTAGTTGAGTAGAATTTTAAAAATATTAAATAAATAAAATAGATAGTAAGCAGATGTCATAAAAATGTTAAAGATTGAGAAAGTTTCAAAGGATGAAGTTTAGGTAATTGGACTGGTTACAATGACATTCTCTCCTTTTTTGGGTCTCACCTCCAAGATGGATCCACTTTGCCTTGAAGACAAGGTGACTAGATGTATCTATATGTGAAAGTATTTCTAGATTTGTAAAGCCATATTCTTCAAAGAAGCAAAGAGATGTCATATGAAAACAACTTGGTTTTGTCAGGTTTTAAGCACCGAGGATTACGGGTTCTTTCTCCTAGAAGGAGGTTCAGGGAATCAGAGAGATGGGCTTTCAAATACAGTCAAATTGAGTTTATATATACCTTGGTTGAGAAGGTGTCACCATGAGTTCTGGAAGCACAGTGCCTGCGTTCAAATCTTACCTCTGATACCTACAACCTGGGTAATCATTGGCAAACTTATCCTCTGTGCTGCATTTTCCCCATTAAATGGACCATAGCTGTAAAGATTAAATGGACTAATTATATAAAGTTCCTAGGACATAGTCTCCTGGTAACTACTCAGTAAGGTCGTTAGGTACTATTATTATCATTAATGTTATTATAATTTTCACTTTCACCTTAGGTAACTCTCTCTTTGAGCTTCATTTTCCTTGTTTATTAAATTAGGTTAGTACCATTTGGTTCAAAACATGATTGCTATATGGCTGATGCGTAAACAGTGCTTGCTTCCTACTATTTCTTTCCCCTGAGAGTTGCAATCTGAAGCAAATGTCCAAATCAAAAAGTCTGTGGCTTTACACAATTAATTGTCAGTGGAAACACCACTACTGTTGGGTGCTTGAGCTTAGATGCAGGGTTTTACTTGAATTCTGTAGATAGGAGTTGTGGGAGAAAGAGAGACATGCCAGTTATTTAAAATGGCACTTTGACCAGTTCATGGAGTTTTTTTGTAAGTTGAACAAAGCAAAGTCACTCAATGTGTAAAGTCCTTTATAAATAATCAGATGGCCAGGAGAGATCAATCCTTGGGGAAGGATATTATGCTCTGAAGGATGGAGGGACAGTGCAAGAGAGGAAGCCCCCAGATGAGATGAGATGGACTGATATTGTAACTGGGAAAATGGGGTTAGGTGTGTTGGTGTCAGTGAAACAGGCTCAGGGCAGGGCAGGGTTCGGAGGTGTTGAACATAGGCAATTCAATGGCACATAACAAGAACATAGTGACTGTGAGTTCTTTTTCTCTCACGGTAGACAGATGAAACGTTTTGGCAGCTAACCTAATCTGAACTCTACGTCATTTCTGTTGGCTTAAATTGGCACCGTTTTATAAAGATGGTAGTCAGCTGTAGCTGCTCTACTTCTTCCTTTGTTCATCTATTATCGATCTAACCTAATCACTTAATTAGGCCAGACAAGAAGGCTTCTGTGGTGTTAAATAACTCTAAAAACTGACTGGAGATGCTTGAGTGGCCTGATGGGATTTTACTTGCAGTTCATTACCTCTAGACTAAGATATGTTAAATGCAGTGCCTGGAAAACAAGCTGGATTGTGCAATGAGAACAAATTTTGTTTAGGGCTTAATATTTTCCCCTCTAATATTACTTGGGGGGGGGGAGTCATCAATCGTCCTTATAGGTCAATGGTTTCCAAAGCATAAATCCTGAATCACCAGCATCAGCATTATCTTCGAACTTGTTAGAAATGCAAAATCCTAATTCTACCTACTATCTGTTGTTAGTGGTTCTCAGTCATTTTCAACTAATGGCAACCGCATGTATGGAAAACAGACCCAGTAGGGGGTTGATCTGCTGATCCACAGGTCACACCTCACTGGCAGTTCCTTCTGACAATTTATAATTGGTAAACTGGATAATTTGTAGCATTGGAAACCCAATGGCAGGTCAGCTGTTAATTAGAACTGATTCTACAAACAACGAGTAAATGAGTTGCCAAGACTGTGACCTTTGGGTGGAATATTGCCTGGCCTATCTTCTGAAAGGCTCTGAGTGGGTTTGAACTACCAACCTTTTGTTAGCCGTCATACTCTTGTTTACTCTACTCATGGGTCCCCAGGTCAGATGTAGTAAAAGAGATACAATAGAGGTAGGATCCAGAAAACTGTTTGAATAAGCCTTTTTGTGTTGATTCTGATGTAGGTTAAAACTTAAGAAATATTTCTTTTGCTTGTTCCCCAAGGTTACAGACTTGGTTTGGTAGGTCTAGCTTCCACAAAGAGAAGAGAATGAGAAAAGGAAAAGGAGAGGAAACCCCACCCATTTGGGGTTCATTTAAAATCTAAGAGCAATGTTTGATACCCTTCCTTAGGAACCAATCCTGAGATAGGACAGATTGAGTACAAACACAGTGCAGGAAGAAGAGACAGGGTGCTCAGGGAACAAATAACTGAGCCGTCGTTGTAAGAAGTCATTACATCAACTTGGACTTGCAGTGACCCTGTGAACAACAGATTGAAAATTTACCCTGTCATGTGCCACCTCACAAGTTCTGCCACACTCAAGTTCATGGTACAGTCACTGTCAATCCAGTTCATTGAGGGTCTACCTCTCTTTTATGATGGTCCAGCACCTCCTGACAATATGCCCAAAGTATGTAAGATTAATTTGTATCATTCTTCTAAGAAGCACCCTAGTTGTACTTCCTTCCAGACAGACTTCTTCTTTTGGAAGTCCATGGGATATTCAATACTCTTAGCTAACACTATGCAATACAAAGGAACCAAATCTTCTTTGGTCTTCCTTATTCTCTGTCCACCTTTCACATGCATAGGAAGTGATTAAAAGATACATGACTTGGATTAGGCATACCTTGGTCATTAAACAGAAATCTTTGCTTGTTAGCACTTTAAAGAAGTCCTTGCCAATAGATTTGCTCAATTCATCATGTCTTTTGACTTCCTGACCATTGCTACTGGGAATGGTAACTGCGCCATGATATCGTCTATTTGTTCAGTTATCAGGATTTTTGTCCTCTTGATGTGATGGTATAATCTTTGAACTAAAAGCTGTAGTTTTGTCTTGTGAGTACTTCAAGTCTTCTTTACTTTCTGCAAGCAAGGTGTATCAGCTGCTTATTGTAGGTTATAGCTGAGTCTTCCTCCAATCTTGATGCCACATTCTGTAGTCTAGCTTCTCCAATCATTTGGTCTTCATACAGATTGAACTGGTATGGAGAGAAAACACAGCCCCAGCTCATACTTTTCCTGATTTTAAGCCATGCAGTATCCTTTTATTTCGAATGACTACTTCATTGTCTATGTATAGGTTTTGCGTGACCACAATAAAGTATTCTGGAATTACTATTCTTCTCACTGTTATCCATAATTTACTATGATCCACACAATTATTAATGCCTTTGTTGCTAATAAAACACAAGTAAACATCTTTTTGTATTCAGCCAAGATTCATGTGAATCAGCGATGATATCCCTTATTCCATGATCTCTTCTGAATTTGGCTTATATTTCTGGCAGTACCCTACCGATGTACCACTCCATCTGTTTTTAAATCATCTCAGCAATATTTTACTTGTATGTGATATTAGCAATATTGCTTAATAATTTCCTCATTCTATTAGCTAATCTTTTTTGGAATGGACACAAATCTATATTTTTCTAGTTGGTTGGATAGATAGCTGTCTTCCAAATTTCTGGGCATAGAGTAAGGAGCACTTTCAGAATCCCATCTGTTTTTTTATAATACCTCAAATGGTATTCTATGAATTCCTGGAACCTGTGTTTTGGGGTTTTTTGTTTGTTTTTTGCTAATGTCTGTAGAGCAGCTTGGACTGACTTCTTCAGCATTAATGGTTCTTCATCATAGGGTATCTCAAAAAAATGGTTTAAAACTGTACCCGGGCAGTGAGGTGATAGAAATCATTTTTAAGGGGAAATAAAGAGCCAGGGAAACCACAGTTGCTCTTGGGAAGACTCCCTCAAGATGGTGCACTGCACTGTAAGTCTTGAATTATTCTCATTGACAAAAAGTTGGGTTCTAAACTGAGTTTCCTCAGATAATGGTGGTCTGGAAAAAGTGCATGTGTTGGGTGGACTTGAACTGTTAGGAAAGGCATGAGACAGCTGAGAAGAAATCTCTTGTGCTGTGAAACAGTTAAACACAGAGGAAAGAGCCCGGCTTTAGTGTAAGAGCAAATGCTTTTGTTTTAGTGCCTGGCCTTAAGTCCAGAATCCCATCACATTGAGCTTCTTCCTTTATAGAAAGAAGATGAGCTTTACCTATGCTGATGTTTTTGTTCAGCATTGTATCACTAGCACCAAGGATACATGGTCACTGAGCACAAAGTAAGTGCTGATGAAACAGCTATGCTAAATAAATAAAAGGAAAGAGGTAGTTTAAGGTTTATATGTAACAGGCTTGTGAAAAGTGGCTTACAGAATGTCTGACTAATACCGTATTCTATAAGTAATATTTATTATTATTAAACTTCTAAGCATCTACAGTAAGGCCATATTGTTTCTGAAACTGGTTCTACTTTTCCAATTCCCTTTCCCTCTTCAAAGAGATTCATGCATGGTGACTCCACTTTTTAGCCATACCTTAACAATCACGTATCTTTAGCTGCTGAGCTCATGAACTTGAGTTTGATGCTTAGTAGATGGTTAAGCTATTTTTAGAATAGAAATGAATTGCATGGATATGATCATGGTTGAGGAGGGTGGAGTGGTGATCCCAAGTAGTATTGACACATTTTCAATTGTTATGACTTGGGAATTGTGTGCTCTCTGTTTTGAGTTGTTTCTAATGCTCTGGTTAGCATCTTTTTGCTGTAGGATCATTATTGTTGTTATATGTTATCAAGTCAGAATCAACTCAGCCTTCTAGAGGGTGTTCAGAGGCTGTGGATCCCATGGTGGGAGAGAGAGAGCTGGTGGATTGGAACTGCCTGCCTTTATGTTGGTAGTGCAACCACTTACCCACTAGGCCACCAGAGCTGTCTTTTTAACATTGCCCCACATGCTGTTAAGTTATAGATTTGCCATGAGGTTTCTTCATTGGCATGATTAAAGAAATTTGTCCCTAAAGTGTTAGGATAACCTCTTGACTTTTCTCAACTACCCCAACAGTTGTTTTGGGTTTTTTATTTCTTTTATATTTGTTTGTATACATGTATACATTGTGTTTCACACTATCCTTCTTCCATATTGTGTTTCATAAACTCATTCCCATTCATTATGCTTTCTAAAATCAATCACCATTGAACTATGCCTATCATTTCTCTGTCTTTCCAGATCCCCACTGGATCATTCCTATTTCCTTTACCCTCTCCCTCCACCCACCAAATTGTATGACCTTATGATACCCACCCTGCTCATCTTCACACCTCTAATTCCCCCCTCCCTCCCTTAAACCCTTATACACATTTTACTAGTTATCTTTCTATTTCTACACTAATGGTAGTATGCAGTATTTGTCCTTATGAGCCCAAGTTAGTTCACTCAGCATAATGCTCTCCAGTCCCTCCTATGTTATGTAGTAATTTTCAAAATCATTGCTCCTGAGTGCTGTGTACTATTCCATCATTTGAATGTACCAAAATATCTCAATACATTTGATTATGGTTGGACATTTGGGCTGTTTCTATGTTCTTGCAACTGTTAATAACACTGCTTAGAACAATGGTGTACAAATCTTCATTTGTGTCTCAGCTCCAATTTCCATGATGACCCCTAACAGTATAACAAAGGCCTACCCTGGTAATCAATAAACAGGGAAGTAATCAGGGGTGATACATGTTTTATTTTCTCACCATCCTAGGCTATCAATTTTTATTTAAAGAATGTGGATTTTAGGGGAATCAGATCTGAATTAAAGTTCAAAATCCACCTATTACCAGCTGGGTGACACTTAGCAAGTTACTTAACCTTCATGTCGGAATCTCATGAGTATTAAGTAAAATAACATTTGTAAACGTGCCTAAGGAAGCTCTGGTGGTGCATTCCATGAAGAGCAGCCCCGCTATGCCGGTCACAGTTCCTTGGCAGCTCAGCTGTGGGTGACTCTGAGGGAGAATGACAGGCAATCTCCTCCCATACAATAGATGGAAGATCAGCTGGATGGTCAGCTGTGACTCTGTTTCCACGCAACTGCAGTAAGGTTGAGGGTTTTTTAAAAAAACCAAAAAAAACCCCAATGTATTTAAATAAAAAGTGTATGGCAAGCATGTTGGTGCAATCAACAGACAGAGATCAACAAAATAAACAAGCTCAGAAGTCAAATTTAAGCTTAGGCAGAAGGAAGGAAGAAAAGGTGTGAAATAACATTTTATTGAGCATTTAGGACCAGAAAAAAAATCAATCTCAGAGGACAAGGGTACAGCCAGGCCCAATGTTCTGATCGAAGCATTATCTTCACCGTCTTTCGTGTTTTCATTTTACAAACCAGATTTACTCTGGAATATAGAGTTGATCTTAACTTGTGATGATGTCATAGATAAATAGAACAAAATAATGCCTAGTCCGGCACTATCTTCAGGATCTATAATATGCTTAAGTTCATTGCTTTAGCAAATGGTGCAGAAGCTGTTTCCCTCATATCCATATTAGTAGTGTCTGAAACATCTTGAAGGCACCACAATGAGTTCTTTTTGGATTATCATGCTTTCTGGCTACACCAAGGCTCACAGTGCTTCAATGGGACTAGAACTTCAGACCTTGAACCCATAGTCTCCAAATCATGCCACAGTTATGCCAAGAAGTGGTTTTTGTCGTGTGTCATTGAGTCAGAACACACTCATCATTGACCCTCCACTGGCTTTCAGAGGCTTTAAATTACACTGGAGGAGATCGCCCAAACTTCTCCTGTGGAGCAGCTGATAAATTTAAATTGTATGCCTTAAAGTTGGCAGCAAAATTTCTCAATATGCAAAATGAAGCCCTTGTAGGGTTTTAATTTAAAAACTAACAGCAAACAAATTACATTGTTGTTATGTACTGTGGAACTGACTCATAACTGATGCTTTGCTGGATTTTCAAAAGGGAGTAAATCTCAAACCAGAAGACTGCCCATCCTTTTCAGAGCAGCTGGTGCATTCAAACCATATGCCTTTGAGTTGAATCACAGCTCCGTAACACTTAGGACACTGGAGTGTCCTTTTTTTGTTTTGTGTTGTTGGTTTGCTTACAAAGTTTGCATACGTTGTGCTTCACACTATCATTCTCATGTGTTATGTTTTAAAAAAATCATCATTGGACCTTGCACATTATTACCAGATGCTTCCTATTTCCTTCACTCGGTCCCTCCACCCACCAAACTGTGCAACCCTGTGGCTTTGCCCCTACCCAATCCTCACCCCTTCCCCCTTTGAGTTCATATACATGCTTTAATAGGTACCTTTCTTCACACAAAGGAATATTTTGCAACACATAGGAGCAACAATTTAAAAAAGAAAGACATAATTTGAAAGAGCACAATTTAAAAAAGGACTAGATGACTTGGGAGAGATTGGAGAGCATTAAGTTGAGTGAACTAAGTTAGTCTCATACTACTACATAAGACCATTATTGTTAAAATAGAGGACCCTTTAAATGACAGTAGTTGAGATGTGACTCAACTAATTCTTCAATTGATGGCCACTGACTTAATTCAAAGCCACTGAAAGAAATGTGAGAGGAACACTCGGAGTGGGACATTTTCAGTGATGTTTGCCCGTAAAACCGGAGATAATGGCAATGCCAGTATTTCAGCTGCTGGGGGAGAAAGGAGGAGCATGCTCAGGCTCTTTTCTGGCTCACAAGTTGGCAATCCTTGCTATTTTCCCTTGCTGGCATTTAGCTTTACAAACTAGATGACTCCCAGTCCCAGCAAGGTTACGTAGCAGTGTATTGGCTCATAATGAATCATAAATAGTCAAAGACCAAATGCCATGTGTGGTAGGTTAGCCAGTATCTCCTACAAGGGATGTGTTCCTGCTGAATCCTGCAAGCTACCAATGTGATCTGACTGAGAAAAGGGGTCATTGCAGATGTAATTACCTTAAGGATCTTAAGACAAGTTTTACCAGGCTGGGCCCTAAATTCAGTAGTGACAAGTGCACATATAGACACAGAAGAGGGACACACAGGTATGAAGACAGAGGCTGGAGGGATACAGCTGTGGAGGAAGAATTTCCAGAAGCTCAGAGAGAGTCAAAGAATGAGATCGAGATCCACCCTCCCCCAATCTCCCCTCCCAGGGCCTGTGGAGCAAACGCCAGCCTGCTAGATTTCAGCCTTCTGACCTCTAGAGCTGGAAGGATAAATTTCTGTTGTTTTAAATCACCCCATTTTTGTCATTTTCTCCAGAAGTCACAGGAAATGATGCTGGCGCTGGTATTGGGGTCAGAAGGAGGGAGCATGTAATCCAAAAGAGATTCTCAAAGAGGATTCTTTGTGAAAAGGCAATATCTTGGTTTCAGTTCTTCGGAACAGAGCTATTAATGTATTTTCTTTTTCTATATATGTTGTAAACCTCTCTTTTTTCCAATGAGAACACAAAGGAAAGTGAGAGCGCACTCCTGTCATCTCCATTTCAGGAAACCATTATGGGCTTAAAGGTCAGTGCTCAGTACTGGGAGTATTTCCACTCCCTTCTTTCACATTCATCCCATTGAAGCAGCCTGCTAAGGGCCATCAGACCACCACAGGAGATGTTAGTAGGTTCATATAGCTAATTCTGGTAAGACTTTGGGGACCTGTGATCCTGCACTCACAGCAGGAAGGGAGCATAACTGAGGAAAGGCTGGGCATTTCTATTATATATGGTGGCTGAGTGGTAAGAAGTTACACTGTCTACCCAAAGGTATGTGGTTTGAATCCACCATGTGTCTGTGGAAGAAAGACGGGCAATCTCTTCCTCACGCGATGAAACTCCCTCTGCTGGAGGGTCAACTCTGAGTCGGCTCCAAATAGATGGTACATAGCAATAACAATACCCTATCGAAGCCAAATCTTGTCTCAACCTTCATAAACCTTTGGTTTACTGGAAGAACCCTAGTTCTGGGGGATCCGCTTTCTCAGCCTTGACTTTTAGAGACCTATCCCTACCCCCAAATACCAATTCTTAAGTTATGTTAATGACTTGAACACAGGATAAATATTTATAACTATCATTTCATTTCCATCCAGGCCAAAGGACAATTTAGGAAAGGTTCTATTCTAAGTACATAGCTTAGAGAGGGTGGGAAAGGTGGTGGATGTTGCTGTTTTGAAGTTAGCCTATCAGTCACCAGGATTGAAACCCAGCTCTGCTGATTTCTACAAGTGTAATAAAATGCCTTGAAAAAGGTTGCAGAATTGTAAGCAATAGTTAAGTCTGCGAGCTTCATTTCCAACACCTCAGTGTCTTCAAGAACAAGACCTGTTTCCATATGCCTTTGCTCCTGGAAATGATAGAACATAAAAACAGACATTTAGTAAGAACCAATAACATTTTCGAGCCATGGTAATAAACAAAACAGAAGTTTGTTTAACGTTAATCTGTTAGATTGCCATTAACATTTTACAAGAGGCCATATTGATCTGAGGAGATTATTGTGAAATGGATGGTTCCTCCCCACCCTGTTGCAGCCTTTCCTCTGGACTTTGGCCTGCAGCCTATACCAAGAAAGGTCAGCTGTTGGTCACTTGTTATAGTCTAAGGTCACAGTTTTCTGTCAAATGAAGCCCTTTCCTATCATAATTAAGGTGTTCACTATTAAGATGAGAATAAGTCCCCAAAGCATGTTATTATAAGAATTGACTCATTAGTTCATTTAAATTCAATTCCTGAACTCCAGTTCTCAGATTCTGCCTCAGCAGATCTTGAGGGAGGTCCAGGATTTTTTTTGTCTTAAAAAAACTCTTCATCAGAATGTGAGGTGCCTGGATCTGGCGAGTTACTGAGTTCATGTGTGATAGATAAAGTGGGTTTAATTATTTTAGCAATATTGCTGTTTTAGTAATAGCGTACACAAGGAATTCGAAGGCCTTTACAGTTCTAATACTGTGTTAATATTCTCAATGTTTTATTTCCAGTAATCTCATTTTCATGTCCTCTTAAACATTCATCTTTGTTTTAGAGAGGCAAAGTAAGTTTCATCTTGAGGTCAAGATACTTTAAGGATTTCAGGGAGGCCTAAAATAAAATATGTATGTATTCATAACATAGGCTATTGAGGAAAGTTCTTTAATCTTATTTGAGAAGATAATAAGAAAATTCTTTTGTAATATATAGCAGTCCCCTCACACCCAAGAAGAACCTAAAAGTGTAGTTCTTAGTTCCTTAGCTTCTTATCCTCACCTAAAAGAGAAGTGGTTTGAACTTTTGTTTCTGGACAGAAATTGGACCAGCTTGGAGGACATTGGAAAAAGCAGAGAATTACAGAGAAGAGAAGAGAAAATTAAAGGGGTGTGTGAGAGAGAGGATTGAAGGAACTAGATTACATAAAATTTGGGAAAGGCTGAAAATAAGGGCTGAATAGGGTGTTTGAGCCAACTATCATCTTGTTATGTTCCATCAGGTAAGAACAACTGACTCTTCAGTGTAAAAAGGCACAGAGACAGATGGCCCGTCTTTCTGCCACCAACCTGCTGATGAATTCTGGGTGTCTTTGGGTTAGTGACAGTGCAACGCTTTACCGTAGGACCCCGAAAGAACCCTAACTATGAGAGGTATCATGATATAGTTACAGATTTTAGGAAACATTGTTGAGAAGTCAAAATGGAACTGATGAGATTTTAGCGAAGACCTAAACAACACGCATGAAAAATAATGTGTATATGTAGTTTTTAAGCATAGCACTAAGGATCTACACTGGAAAGGCCAAAGTTCTAGAACCTTCTTGAAAGCTGCAAGAGTGTGGTTCAGGAATATTCTGACTCTGGGATTGTTCAACATCAAAGCAGTGAGGACACATGGCAAAAGGTTTTCCCTTTGTCTTGTCCTCAGATGCTATTAAATCAGCTTTAACTCATGGCAACATCATATACAATAGAATTAAGCACTACCCAGTCCTGGCCCGCCTCCACAATCATGGGTGTCCACTGTTGCAACTATGGTATATTCTGAGTGTCTTCCAACATCGAGGGCTAATCTCCTAATCCTGTATCAGACACTATTCTGTTTGCCCACACTGATTTTCAAAACTGTCTCTAGTCTGTCTTTGAAAGCACCACTGAAAACAGTCCACCATGGGCAAGCCTGCAGGTCTTTGAAATATATGCCTGGGTGGTACAGCCTCCAGCAACCCCACTTGTCACCACAGGGCAGCAAGTTGACAGGCAGGGGGCAGTTCAGTGAGTTCAGCACTTGACCTTTCTTCGAAGTCAGCCACAGTGAGAGCAGGAGGGTGGGGGCGGGGCGGGGCGGTGAAGAACAGCCCTCTGGAATTAACATTCAGCCCCTCAGAAGGGGATCCCAGAGGATACAGACCCTAGAAGGAAAATCATTTCTGTTTCCGACCAAAGTCAGAAACCTTCATACCTGAGCTGTGGATCTCTGTCCCCACCATCACCCCACTGCATGTGAGAGGTAGAGAGTGAAGTGGATACAGGAGTCAATTTCCCAACACAGCCCTCCCCCCTGCACAAGGTGGGACCTGTTTCCTTCCTGTGTAACACTGGGATCATCCCCTGCTTGGCCCAGCACCACCCACCTTGTCTAGAGATGCAGGTCATCTCCGAGATCATTCATCATCACCCTTGTCCTTGAGCAATTATTGACTTTGAGTCAGAGGCACCTGTGCAGCCCTGAAAATGGATGTGCCCTTTCTTTTCCTCCGCCTCGCCTGTCGGAAGCAGATTTATGTCCCTGGAGAAGTTTCTCTCCGTTTTATTTTTGATCTTTTGACTGGTGTGGCCAGGTTGTTTCCCACACCTGCCTTATCCTGACATCAGTGCAGTAATTTCCGAATCTCTGTGGATGCTTCTCTCTGTACCTTTGGAGGATTTCTTTCAGTCTGCTGAAATGCTTCTGATGCTCATTCTCATACAGCCTTGACAGCCAAGCATCCTAAGGCTCTGTCTTCAGCATTTCCTTTTGTCTGCTGACTAGGAAGGAAGCGTGTGGGTAGCAGTCTACTTTTCTTGCCAGAATATCATAACTTTCAGAATCTCAGGTTCAGTCTCATCATTTACCACTTATATACCTCAAGGCAATGTGAACCCACACTTCCTTGGGGATGTGGAAAGGACTGAATGGGCCAGTACACAAAAAAGCATGTTAACTAGTGCCTGGCACGTTAGATGTTAGCCTCTGGTACTGTCATCACGATTATTTACTCTTTGTATTGCATTACCACTCAGTCAACAGCAAACACCATCTGTGGGGTGAAAAATTAACTGTCATGAAGCAATTTGGTACCGAATTGCTAGGAGGTAACCTCTAACCCTTTTGAATATCTTGACTGGCTGTCTTTGTTATTCACGGAGGGCCCCAAACACCTCTTTAACATTTATGTTAATAAGATACTTCCTTATAGTGGCTAGTCATGTCAAGAAAAACCCACCAGTGATAGATAGCATTCTAACCTCTAGCTCAGGGATGTGGCCGATGATGCAATCAATCATGCTTACTCAATGAAACCCCAGTAAAAACTCTGGGCATTGGAAGGGGGGGGGTTCATGTGAACACTCTGAGAGTTATCACACTGTTGTGCTGGAAGGTGGCATGTCCGGAAGTTGAGTTTTGTGCATTCATGTGATTTAGCGAATAAAGGTTGAAAGTTTCAGCCAGGTGTGAACTCAACAAAACTGACTTCTGGAATGTGCGGGTGTGTCTTCATACCCTATGATGCCCTTTTCCACAGAACACGGTAGGTATTGGCCTCTGTTTTCAATGGATGGCATCAACCTCTGTAAGTATTAAAAGGCATATCAGAATATTAAATTCAGACTTGTACTCTTATCCTTCTACACTGAAAGAGGAAAAGGTGGAAGCTCTCTGCACAAGAACTTGGAAGGGAGCTTGCATCCTCAGTTTCACTAGTTTCACTTGATAGTGTGAGAAGAAAGCTTCAGACTAGAACAACTCAACATCCCCTTTCTCTGATTCCGACGTGCGATCCTGCCAGAGCGTGTCCATGTGAGGTTCCATTCTGAAGCATGTGGTGCCCTGATCCCATTTCAATCATTGACACATTCTCATATGTTACTGGAGGTGTGTTTGGTTTTCTGATCAGTATTTTAGTCTAGTGGCTTTGCCTTCAGGAAAACTTGAAAACAAATGATTCTCCCTAGCAGGGAGGAGCCTGGGCCTGTCTTTAATGTTTTTTATGAGTCAAAGCTTTAGGGAGAGCTAGGTAGCCAGGGAACAGGAGCCCTAGGGTTGGTCCTGAAAGCCTTTTGATTTGAACTTCTGTATGTATCTCAATACAGGTCTTTTGGCCATTCTGATAGCCTCGCATGCAACAGTGTTCCAAATCTTAGCAACGAAAATCATGGCCATGAGTCAGGGGAACACCGTTCTGTACCGTGCTGACTGACCAACTTAATTCTGGAATGATTTCTCCCCCCACCCCATCTTTGTCTTGTATCCTATTAAAAACGTCTATAGAATATAGATAAATCTGGGGCAGGGGTCTTAATCCCTGGAACAGTTAAAAAATGACTAGAGATGATTTCTAGCAAATTGTCAACCCCTAGAAAGGCTGTGCACCTTCCAGTGATCTAGAGAGTGGAGAGCTGCACTACCAACTTTAGATGCTAGTTGCCCTCAAGCATGACTCGCCGCGAACCTCTGAACAACAGCTCTGAACCCTGTCCTGTGCCATCTGTGACATACTTGAGCTCATTGCTACATGTCAATCCAGCAGGTCGTCTTTCACTGACCTTCATCTTTCCAAGCATTGATTGTGTCCGTCTCCAGGGAATAGCCTCTCCTAGCGATATTATCAAAGTTTATGAGGTGAAGCTCTGTCATCCTGTCCAGTCTGGTATCTGTTGAGCTGGAACTAATTGAGTATAGGAATCTGTCTTCTGTGTTCTTTGCTAAACCACACAAATAAGACACACTTTATCAGCTAACTGTAGTTCTTGCACCTTAAAACAAGCATATTCATTGTCATTAAGTCAACTTATATATGTTGTACCACTGAGCCAGAACTGAACCCCAGCAGGTTTTCAGAGACAATAAATGTCACAGGAGGAGACTTCCCATCTCTCTCCCATAGAACAGCTGGTGGATTTGAATCGAGTGCCTTTGGGTTGGCAGCACAGCTCCTTACCTCTAAGCCACCGGAGCACATATATAGCAGCCCCATATATGTTGGTGTTGAACTGTCTTCCAAGGGCTTTTAATGTCCAAGTCTTCAGAAGAAGATCATTAGGCCTTTCCTCAGAGGTGTCTTTGGACTAATTAAATGTCCAGTGTTTTTCTTGGACAGAGGAAACATTTCTAAAGCAAAATCACCATGCTCACTAACAAAACGAAGTCTTGAGGCTCCAGCATAAGGCCATCCTTTAACAATCCACCTGTTTTAAAAGCAACTTGTCTTAATTCCTGGCAACTGAAGAGAAAAAACAGGGGCAGAGAAAGCCACTCTGCTCCCATGGGAAATGAGGTACCCGCTTTTCTAAGGGCAGGCACCCTTGGCCTACGCTTCTCTGCCTTTTTCTTGATAAGCTGGTCTTAGAAATTGGACCACAAAGATTGCTTGTGGCTATCTTTCAGGAAATAGGTAAAAGAGAAGTTGAGGGAGGAAGTGGGGAGGCTCAGAGAGGCACTCTGATGAGTATCGCCCAGACAATGCAATTATGCTTCCATCTGTAGATCAGGAGGGGTCACCCAGATCAGTGCAGCCGCAAGAAGCCCAGCAGTGAGCAGGTTGACTCCAAAGAGACTCCTCCAGAGAGCAGGGCAAGTGCCAAGCAAGTTTGTAACTCAAAACAATTTGTTGTTTGTTTTACTCGCTGATTAATAACCCAATTCTGCCTGTGTTAACTTCACCTTAAACGGGGGTGGGGGGGTCTGTTTCCCACTCTGCAGGGGGTTGTCTCCTGGGGGCACAGAAAGTATGCAGTGGATATTGTTGGGGACAACCCTCTCAGGAGGGGACATGCAAAGTTCTATCCTGTGGCCAAGTCATGGGGGCTCACAGCACAGCTGCCACTGATAGTGATCAAAGCTCAGCATCTTCACAGTCTTCTTTGGAAGGTCTGGTCCAGCACAAGGAACGTCCAACATGAAGAAAGATGATTCCAGAGCTTGTGGCCTCTGGTGATCTACCAGAAAGCAGGGCCCAGCAAGGCTTATGACTGCTGCCTCTGCTTTGAGGATTAAGGGAGGAGTCCAGGAGGCAGAACACAGAACCTCTAGAATATTTATGCGAAATTTAGGCATTTCCTTCCCATCTGCTTGAATTCGGAGAGGTTTCTGTTTCCACATGTATGTTCCTTTGCATCCAGCTCCCCATGTCTGGGTCCAGCAAGACTCGCCCTAAAACCTTTCAGCTGGAGCCTATGAAGCACAGGCTTTTTCTCTAAATCTTTCGCTGATACTGCTTTTCGTTGCTACTCAGTCAAAATGGAAAAGGATCACTTTATATTTACTTGCATCCTTCATGAGAGAAACTAATTTTCAGGAAGAAAGCCCCGCCGATGGGAAACACTTTCCTCTTCCCTCACACCCTCCGAAGGGCTGAGAGAAAGCTAAAAGGCACACATGCTTTGTCATTTACTTTCCCTGACAGCTGCTTCTTATCGTGCTTCTGAGGGTGACCTTCTCCTGGCATATTCCCTGGCTCTACGTTCTGTTCTCCTGTTATAATAGAATTTTCGAGTCAAGCATGGAACAGGCCACCTTTGATAATTAATGGCTCTGAGAGTTTGCTGAGTGTGTTATTTAATTAATGGCACTTGTGTCTGGAGTGTGTACAGCTCTATAGTTGAATAAAAGTCATATTTGCCCAGGGATTATAGGCAAATACTCAAGGATCATCACACTGAGAATTTGGATGGGTTCGACATGGTTAACAGCCTAATGGGGTTATTGTCAGTTACTGAGGTTGGTGCCACTCTCTTCTGTTCACCTCATATCTAAGTTCAGAATGCAACACAAACACCTTGTGAGGACCTTTTAGCAGAAACAAAAGGATGAAACCTTAAATGCTGTATCCTGAGAATGAAATTGGTGGTTGCATAAATAATGTCGGCTCCACGGTCAACACTCTTGGCACCAGCAGCCAGGAAATCAAAAAACGTATTGCGATGGGAAAGTCTGCTCTGCTATTAGGGACCTCTCTAAAGTACTCAAGAGCAACGGTGTCTCTCTGGAGACTAAGGTGCGCCTGATACAGGCCATGGTCTTTGCAATCACTTGTTATGCATCAGAGAGTTGGACAGTAACTAGGGAGGATAGAAGGAGAATTGACGCCTTTGAGCTGTGGTGCTGGAGAAGAGTATTGAATGTACCATGGACTGCCAAGAAAACAAACAGATTCATCCTGGAGAGGGTTAAACCAAGCTACTTCTTGGAGGCAAGGATTCTGGGACTTCATCTGACATACTTTGGGCATGTTGCAAGGAGAGACAGGTCCTTGGAGAGGGACATCATGCTTGGGAGTGTGGAAGGACAGTGCAAGAGGGGAAGACATCTCTGTGAGATGGATTGATTCAGTGACTGGGGTAATTGGGATGGGTGTGTCAGAGGCAGTGTGATTGGCACAGGATAGAGCAAGATTTAGGGCTGTTGTACAGAGGGGTCGCTATGAGGCGCAAATGACTCTACCGCACATAACAACAACAACAACATCCTAATCGTAGGGAGCTGCATTGATAATTCAAAGGCTACATTTCCCTGTCAGTTTGACCAACCCTGTGGTCTGTGAGAGAAAGATGGCATCACCTTCCATGTGATTTACAGCCTTGATAGCAATCAATGAATTGAGTTCTCATTAATTTACTCACAAGTATTTTGACCTGAATGATTTTTAAGTTCTTGGCATCCAAAAATCGCCAGTTGAAAACTGGCAAGAAAAATGTATTGGAAAGCTAGTGGGATTCCCAGAGCTCTGGATGTGGTCTGTAGGGAGTTGCGCTGCTCGCGCAAAAGAGCCTCTCCGGAGGTTCAAATCAACCATCAATTTCATATAGGATGGAGAAGGAGAGAGAATGAATCTCCTTTGTAATTCACAGCCTCTGAAGACCTGCAGGAGGGTCAGCTGTAAGTAGATTCTAACTGGTGGAAATGAGCATGAATGGAACTAGGAAGTATTTCACACTACTGTGTTCTCCCTCAGACTCCAATGCTTAGGAAGAAATGCAGAGTGCAAGAAAAATGAACATTTACAAATGCCTACTCAAAAGTCCATTCAGAAGAATCACCACAGAACAGTTTGCATTTATGTGAATTCACAGAAAGATTAAAAACACAGAGTCTAGTTGAAAAATTTCCTCTTAGCTTTGTCTCTCTGTGTCCCTGGGTAACTCATATCGCCTTTCTGGACCACATTTCCCTCCCCTTTGTAAAACAATAGTTTGGATAAAGCATTGTGTAAACTCTCAATTCAAAGATGTTGGTTGGAGTCTCTGATTCCTTACAGAGATTCAGAATGTCCCAACTCTTCAGAGAGGTGGCTGGCCACTCTCTGATTATTGTTTCATGAAGGGAGCCCTGAGGATATGTAGAACCATATCTATATATCGGGCAAGAAGGCTGATCATATGATAGAACTCTTCTCAATGGTTCAAGGGACAAAGACAACCAAAGGTCCACCCTTGGCCCTGACATGGAGATGCTTGACTCAGGCAGACTGGAAACGGGGCACTGATTCTCAGTGCTCAGCTTCAGGGAGGAGAAAGCCTTCAAGACTGTGCTCAACAGGCTCTTTTCCTAAGAATGAAGGGAAAGCCCTCTGTACAAGGCAGCTCTCCCATGAGATATGGAAACCTCATCTACTGTAACACTCTGCAGAGAGCTCTGGTGGCCTACTGGTAAGGAACTACACTGCCAACCCAAAGAAAGACACATGATTCAAACCACGAGCTGCTCCATAGAAGAAAGTACCTCACTCCTCTCATGTGATTTACTTCCTCTGAAAACATGCTGGCAGTTCAGTCTTGAGTTGGTTCCAACTCCATGGAACATAACAAAATGCAGAAGCCCTGTTAGTATAGTGTGTGATGTATCAAACTGCTAAATGAAATATTTGTATTTTTAATCCACCAGCTGTTTCATGGGACAAAGAAGTCTTACAAAGATTTATAGGCTTGAAACCTGACAGTGGGTCATCAAGTCTGAATTTTTTAGTTCTTTGGTCTATGTGATAGGTTTCATAACCCAAATTATAAGAGGCCACATAATGTGAACTTGCAAGATTAAGATGAGGTCAGTCTGACTCTAGAGACCAAGCTTTGCTCACAACTGTATTATCTAAAATGGTATGCCCTGCTCCCACAGGGCTATTAAGCATCTGAAATTTCACTAGTATGAACTTAAAAGTGTTGAAAGTGTTAAAGACTTTGCTCACAAAAAGAAGGTAAAATATTTACTTAGTCATAATCAATATTTTAGGTAATGTTGTTTGTTATGTGCCATCGAGTCGCTTGCAACTCATAGCAACCCTATGTACAACATTCCTAAACCCTACACTGTCCTGCGCCAATCTCACTGTCTCTGACATACCTACCCCCATTGTCCCAGTCACTGAATCAATCCACCTCATAGAGGGTCTTCCTCACCGGCACTGTCCCTCCACCCTCCCAAGCATGACATCCCTCTCTAAGAACTGGTCTCTCCTTGCCTCCAAGGAACAGCCTGGTTTAACCCTCTCCAGGATGAATCTGTCTGTTTTCTTGGCACCATGGTACATTGAATACTCTTCTTCGACACCACAGCTCAAAGGCATCAATTCTCCTTCTATCCTCCCTCGTCATTGTCCAGCTCTCTGATGCATAACAAGTGATTGCAAAGACCATGGCCTGTATCAGACACACCTTAGTCTCCAGAGTGACACCATTTCTCTTCAGTACTTTGGAGAGGTCCCTAACAACAGACTTTCCTTCCCATCGCAATATGTCTTAATTTCCTGGCATGGGGCATTTTGAGTTAGATGATCATATATTACTCCAGAGATGAAAAGGAAAGGATAAATGGTTAAAAATATAATTTCTAGATCTGTCTTAATGTACAATACTGTGAGTGACAGGATAATATCCATACGCATACAAGGAAGTCCAGTGAATACCACTATCATTCATATATATGCAACAACAATCAGAGCCAAAGAAGAGGAAAGAGAAGATTTCTACCAACTTTTTTGTGTGTATGTACTGTCAAATCAGATCTGACTGGTACAGGAGGAGATTGTTCCTCCTTCTCCAGCAGAGCACCTGGTGGATTAGAACTGCACACCCCTGGGTCTACCAACTTTTGCAGTTAGAGATCAATCGAACATGCAATTAAGATGCATTAATAATGGTGATTTGATGCAAACGTTGGGATTAAAGAAAGATTAGTAGTTGGAATACATGGACTTGGTGACAAAAACGAAGCTGGAGATAGAATGACTGAATTTTGCACAATGACTTATTAGTTGCAAATACGTTTTATAAGAAACATAAACTCAGATTATACACATGGATTTCATGTGATGGCATGCATAGGAATCAGATCAATTACATCTGTGGAAAGAACCACAGGAGAAGCTCAATATCAGCTGTGAGAACTAGGCCAGGTGCTGATTCTGGAGAAGACCACCAACTATTCGTATGCAAGTTCAAGGTGAAGCTTAGGAAAATTAAAACCATGGGAACCAAAATATGACCTTGAGACTATCCCACCTGAACTTCAGAACCATCTCAGGAACAGGTTTGAGGCCTTGAACACCACTGAGTGAAGACCACACCAGTTGTGGGAGGGTGTCAAGAGTATCATCCAGGAAGAGTATAGAAGGTCATCACAAAGACAGAGGAGGAAGAAAAAACCAAAATGGATGTCAGAAGAGACTCTGAATATTACAATGGAATGCAGAAAAGCCAAAGCACAAGGAAGAATTCAAGATACTAAAGAGCTGAGTAGAAGATTTCAAAAAGCAGCATGAGAATACAAAGTAAAATATTACAATGAAATGTGCAAGGAGTTGGCGTCAGAAAATCAAAAGGGCTGAACTGGTTCAGCATTTCTTAAGCTCAAGGAACTGAAGAATAAATTCAAACCTCGAGTTGCCATAATAAAGGATACTTTGGGCAGAATATTAAATGATCCAGGAAGTACTAAAAAGAGATGGAAAGAGTATACAGAGTCACTGTACCGAAAGGAATTGGCATATGAGCAAGAGCAAAAATGTAATATATTATTTAAATAATTTCTTTTTGAATGTGACTAGTGTTGTCATTTGCCACTGAATCAGAGCTGACCCTCTACAAAGTTTTCAGAGGCAGTTAATCAGACAGAAGGAGATTATCAATCTTTTTCCCACAGAGCAACTGAGAGATTCATGCTGTGTGCCTTTGGGATTGAACCACAACTTCCTACCACTAGGCCAGCAGAGCTCTCTCTATATGACCACTAGAAACTTTCATTTACCCGTGTTGCTTATAATTTTTCCCTTGAATAGTCCTGGTCTGTAGTGATAGGTTGGGAGACCAGCCCTGGAAGTGTAATGCATAACCTGTGAGACTGCTCACCAAAGTGGTTCAAATCTACCTGTGGGAGTTAAAAGGGCAGACTTCCCCCAGTATAGATTTACGGGTCTAAAACTGTGATGGAATGGCGGTGAGTCGAGATCATATATATGATGTAATGGGTTTGATATTTGGGGAAATTGTATCTGCCTGAGAAGAGCTCTGGTGATGCAGTGGTTAAGTGCTTAGCAGCCAGCTATAAGATTGTGATGTGAACCCACCAGCCACTTTGGGAGTAAAGATGCACCCATCTGTTTCACTAAAGAGTAAGGCCCATCAAACAGTTCTATCCTGTCCTACAGGGTCAGTGTTACTGGGTTTGATTTTTCCTTTTTTATTGTATGTGCATGTGTGGAGCAAGATCAGGATAGGCATTCCTGGGGAGTACGTGGTATTCCCTGGACACTAATAGGACCTTCCTGGATAAATGTCTCCACCTCAGCTTGAAAACTTATTTTTCAGTCCCAGGTATTGATTGGAAGAAGGGACAGGGAGTGTCCCAGCCAGGGGTGGTGGGAAGTGCTAGGGCCTTGAGTGGGAACATATTTGGTGTAATCCAGTGGCAACTAAGAAATAGGCTGGCATAGAGTGCGTGATGGGCGAGCCATGGGAGATGAGAGTGGATTTGATGGCAAGTCCTTCGCTGTGGTTTCCAAGGCCCTATGTGATCTGGGTGGGCCCCTGGCTCTCCAAAGTGTATAGTAAGGACATAAATCGGTTTTCTTTTTAAAAGTATCATTATCCTAACATACTTCCTAATGTAATGTACTTGTTCTCTTGTCTGACATTTGGTATGTCTGAGGGTTTGAATTTGAAATTTAAGCATCATAGTCAACAATCAAGGAGCTTGGTAGACCTAGTAGTTAAGAAGTTGGACTGCCAACCCAAAGGCAAGTGGTTTGAATCCACCAGCTGCTCTGCAGAAGAAAGTGGGCTACCCCGTCCTGTATGACTTATAGCCTTTCCATACCACTGGAGGGATTGGTTCTGACTTGATGGAACATAGTACTAGTCAACAATCAACATGCTGTGTAAAAGAGTTAACATTGTAAGTGTCATATGTATCATGAAATGTTAGTCAGAAAATGAAATGGTCCCAGGTTTTATTGAAAATGCTTTTCTTTTAAATTTTTGTGCTACTTTTCCTCTTAGAATTTCATTCTCATCCTGGAGAGGGTTAAACCAGGCTGCTCCTTGGAGGCAAGAATTCTGGGGCTTTGTCTGACATACTTTGGACATGTTGTAAGGAGAGACAGGTCCTTGGAGAGGGACATCATGCTTGGGAGGGTGGAGGGACAGCACAGGAGGGGAAGGCCCTCTATGAGGTGGATTGATTCAGTGACTGGGGTAACCGGGCTGGGTGTGTCAGAGGCAATGCGATTGGCACAGGATAGAGCAGGGTTTAGGGCTGCTGTACATAGGGTCGCTGTGAGTCGCAAACGACTTGACAGTACATAACAACAAGAGGAAATAAAGACATTAGACCTGATTATACACAGGCTCTTCCACTTTAAAAGGCTGAAATAATATCCACTCTGATAGATAACAGATCCTTGAAAGTAATAAGGCAAAATCTTGATAAGGGTGTCTAAGGTAAATGCTGGTTTACCGTATTGGGCACATCCCTGGTTCCAAAGTGTAAACTTTAGGATCTACCTGAGTAAGAAAGGGGCAGGGCTCTAGCAGCAGCCCAGGGTTCCATGGTGGCAAGACCAGCCTTCTGCCTATTAGAAGTTTCCTTTGCCTGTAGCTATTACTCTGGCCTATCATTTCTAATTAGAAATTATTCAAGAAATATCAAGGCTTCGAAAGCTTCAAAGCAATACCACACCACCAGTTTGCAGCTCAGAGTGCCAGCAGTTCTCAACACCCCCTCCCCTTTCTTTTCCTTTTTGTGAGCCTCACTGGAGCGAGATGTAAAGCTCTAGCAGAGGAAAATTGGTAAGAACATCTAATTAGATTCAAAGCCCCTTTTGCCTGTCTTAAAGGAATGAAAATGATCTGCTGGTTTTTATAGACGTCTTGACCTAAAGATATCTGCTGGCAGAAAGGGAATCCTCAAATGGGCTCTTTTAATGCTTTAATTTTTATCTGATCTGTCATCTTATACACTGACTTGCTCACTTTGAAAATATCTTTTAAAATATATATTAAAATTGATTGAATGGTCCCAGATCATGGGGTGGTTCTTGGAGGGAATGTACTTCTCACTTGCACATAACTCAGGTACCCACTGCCTTGTCCTGGCATCAGTGTCACTTTCTCACAGAGGGTTGGCCCAAAGTACCAGGTCAAGTACAACCAAGGGTTGATGAATGAGTTCTAGAACATCAAGATTTGATAGGTTTACAAGAGGGCAACCAGTGTGTGTGTGTGTCTGTTTTCAGCCAGAACTCTTGTTGGCAAGTTAGAAAACTAGCATCCAGAGATAAGGACTTGAACTTATTTTTTAGTTGTAATTTTAGTGAAAGTTTACAGCTAGGTTGAGTTTTCATTCCTTGATTGATAAACATTTTTCCCTCCCTCTCCCTTCCCCAATTCATTTTGTAATGTATGTCTTGTTCCACACTGACAGTTGTCATACATAATGTCTAATCATCCTTTCCCCTCGGCCCTCCTGATCCAGCATAGTGTTCATTATCTATCCATTCTTTTCCTCTTCTCCCCACCCTGTCCCATGCCAATTCAATTCTTATAACAGCACTCTTATGTAATATTTGTAATTTTGTAACTCTGATATTTTATGCAGCATAATATCCATGTTGTATAGCGTTTTACAAGATCATTCTTTTCAGTGCTTGTAATATTCCATTGTGTGAATGTGCCAGTTTTTCTATGCATTCATTTGTTGATGGGCACTTGAGCTGCTTCCATCTCTTCGTTACTTTGAATAATGTTACATAAGCGTGAGTGTGTATGTATTGTGTCACAGTTCTAGTTTCTTTAAAGGATATTCCCAGTAATGGGATAGTTGGGTTAAATGGTATTTCTATTTTCATCTTTTTGACAAAGTGCTATAATACCTCCCATAATTGTTATTGTTATGTGCATAGTGATCCTATGCACAAGAGCCCTAAACCCTGCTCTATTATGTGCCAACCTCACTGTCTCTGACACACGTACTCTACAATCACTGAATCAAACCATTACATCTAGGGTCTTCCTCTCTTGCACTATCCCTCCACCCTCCCAAACATAATATCCCTGTCCAAGGACTGGTCTTTCCTTACAACATGCCCAAAGTATGTCAGACGAAGCTTCAGAATCCTTGCCTCCAAGGAGCATCCCAGTTTCACCTTCTCCAGGACAAACCTGTTTGTTCTCCTAGCAGTGCATGGTATACTCAACACTCTTCTCCAGCACCACAGCTCAAAGGCATCAATTCTCTTTCTATCATCCCTAGTCACTATCCAGATATCTAATGAATAGCACACAATTGTGAAGACTATGGCCTGGATCAGGCACACCTTAGTCTCCAGCCTGATGTCCTTGCTCTTCAGTAGTCTAGAGAGGTTCCTGACAGTTGTACTATTTTACATTCCCATCAGCCTTTGTTATTTGCTGTCCTGTTGAACTTTGCCATTGTTGCTGGGGTGAGATTATATTTCATTTTTGGTTTTGGTTTCTTTCTATTTTTTTTTTCATCTCTCTAATTGCTAGGGAGTTTGAAATTTTATTTTTGTGTGGGGGGCCATCTGACTTGCTTTGTTGAAGTCTCTATCCTCTGTTCATTTTGCAAGTGGGTTGTTTGCCTTTTTCTCATGGAGATGTTGAAGTAGTCTATATATTTTTAGACATGAGTCTTTTATTAGATATGTCATCACCAGATCTTTTTTCCCAGTTTGTGGGCTTCCTTTTTAATAGCTAACTATAAGATGGAATACTTAGGAACCAATCTAACAAGAGGCACAAAAGATATATACAAGAAAATTACAAAACACTACTGCAAAAAAAACAACCTAGAAAAATAGAAAATATAGTATGTTCATGGATAGGAAGACTCATGAAAATGACAAATCTACCAAAAGCCATCTAAAAGATTGGTACAATCCCAATACAGATACCAATTCCATTATTAAATGAGATGGAAGAAGCTATTCCCAGTTTTATCTGCAATGGAAAGAGACCTCAAATAAGCAAAGCACTATTGAAAAAAAAAGAAAAACAACATAGGAGGCATCACACTACATGATCTCAAATCTTACTACTTAGTCATAATAGCGAAGAGTCCTGAAATCAACTCATTTACCTATGGTCAATTGATCCTTGACAAGGAGATTCAGTCAGTTAAGTGTGGAAACAACAGCCTCTTTAACAAATGGTGCTGGTAAAATTGGAATGAACATCTGCAGAAAACTGAAATAAGACCTACACCTAACAGCATACACAAAAATCAACTCAACGTCATCAGGGATCTAGGAGTAAAAACAAAGACTATAATGCTCATCAGAGGAAAAACTAGGAACAAATCTAGAAGCCCTAATCTATGGTTTGAAGAGACTTTCAAACAACAAAAAAAAGCTTCAGGGAGGAGAGGATAAAATAGAAGAATGAGAGCCTCTAAAAATCAAATCCTATGCACAGCAAAAAACTTGCTAAACTTGAAAAATGAGGGTGAACACAAGAGTTTAGAATGATGTTCTCTTCCTTCGCTTGATCTTTTGTTCCTAATCCCTTTGGGAGCTTCTCCAACCTCAGCCTTCTATACATGATAAACAGGGTGACTACCAGGACCCTCAGGTATATACCACCCTTGTCCAGGGGCTTGCCTCTGTGTCCTGACACTAAATTTGAAAAAAGAACTGATTGGCTAAGCTAAGAGAGGCCACATGCCTTTGGATAGGCTGGGCAATTCCAGGTTTAAATGCCTACTCAACTAAGTATTATACAATATATAAAAAGCTAACTGTAAAGTTTTGGGGTGAAACTCTCCTATATTAAATAGAAACTCTAACTAAAAAGAACACTGAAAACATTCCTGAATCTTAAGAACGCACACTACAAGAATGAAACATCTGATGTTCGAAGTTGATCAATGATTCATTCCCACCCACGTATCAGAATTCTAGCTTTCAAGACAATATTTACTAATTAATTTTTGATGTATAGAGAAACTGGGGGCAGTATTCTCTCTCTAGCAATGTGGTTATGATGAGCAGGTAACACTTTACAAAATAACATCTTCAAATCCTAGCTCTTAAAGTTATTGAAAAAATAACAACTACCTTTTTCTTAGACCCCAACTTCAACATACAGCCTTTGCCCTCCTCAGCTAGTTAGCATCTAAACAAGAGGTGGTGTTTCTTAATAGATGCCCTTCAACTTCAGTGTAAAAGTAAGTATTGACTATAGAGTCAGACTTTCTGAATTTGAACCCTGACACACTCCTGTGTGATCTGAGAGTCTTTGGCAAGTCCCTTAACTAAATTTAGCCTCAGTTTCCAAGGCTTAGCGTGAGTATTAGCATGAGTCTATAACTTTCATGAATTACAACTGACCCTTGAACAAACAACTGGTTTAAATGGTATGAGTCCACTTAGATGGAAAAAAGATGGAAATTGTCAACACTTTAATTTTTCCTGGATTCACAATTACCATCCTTCATAGTAGCAGCCAAGAAATGGAAAGACATGTTGTATTGGGGAAATCTTTTGTCAAGGACCAATTCAAAGTTTTAAAGAGCAAGGATGTAAACTGACATTGTTAGTACTTTTGAAAGATGAAATGGTGTTTAAAATGGATAATGAAGGAGGAAGACCAAAGAAGAATCAATGTCTATGAATTGTGGTACTGGTTAAGTGTATTTAATATACCAAAAGAAAAATACAAATCACTTGTGAAGAAATTACAGCCAGTATGTAAGCAAGATTCTGCTGAAGATTATCCAAAAACAACTGGAACAACACATCAACAGAGAACTGCCAGAAGTCCAGGCTGGGTTTAGAAGGGGTCGTGGTACTAGGGATATTGTAGCTAATGTGTGTCATTGATTATGCAAAAGCATTTGACTGTGTGTATCACAACAAACTTTGGCTGACTCTGAGAAGAATGGGAATCCCAGAACACTTGATCGTGCTAATGTGAAACCTATACTTGGACCAGGAAGCAGTCTTCAGAACAGAGCAATGAAACACTGTATGGCTCAAAATTGGAAAGAATGTATAATAGGGATGTATCCTATCTCCATACCTTTTCAACCTATATGCAAAACAGATTATCCAGGAGGCTGGGCTATACGAGGAGAAGTGTGGCATCAGAATTGGTGGAAGATTCATGAACAATCTGTGTTATGCAGGTCCTGAGGAGGACCTGAAGAGCTTCCTGCAGAAGGTCCAGGACTGCAGCCTTCAATATGATTGAGGCTCAAAATCAAGAACACAAAGATTCTCACCATTGGTTCAATTGGCAGCACGAGGATGGATGGTGAAGAGACTGAAATTGTTCACAGCTTTAGTTTGCTTAGCTCTACAGTCAACACTCTCCAAAGTACTAAAGAGCAATGGTATCACTCTGGAGACTAAGGTACACCTGATACAGGCAATGATCTTCGCCATTACATGCTATGCTTCAGAGAGTTGGATAATGACTAGGGAAGATGGAAGGAGAATTGATGCCTTTGAGCTGTGGTGCTAGAGAAGAGTACTGAATGTAGCATGGACTGCTAAGAAAATGAACCAGTTCATCTTGGAGAGGGTTAAACCAGGTTGCTTCTTGGAGGCAAGGATTCTGAGGCTTCGTCTGACACACTTTGGATATGTTGCAAGGAGCAGCCAGTCCTTGGAGAAGAACATCATGCTTGGGAGGAAGGAGGGACAGCACAAGAGAGGAAGACTATGAGGTGAATTGATTCAGTGACTAAGGTAATGGGGGTAGGTGAGTTGGAAACAGATTGGCACAGGACAGAGCAGGGTTTAGGGTTGTTGTACATAGGGTCGCATTGAATCACAGGCAACTTATGTTGGGGATATTTTCAAGAGGAATCAGTTCTTAGAGAGGGATATCATATTGAGAAAGGTGAATGGGTTGGTGAAAGAAAGGAAGATCCCCAATGAGATGGACTGACACACTGACCACTGCAATGGGTTTGAATAGAACTGAGATCCTGAGGATGGTGCAGGATAGGACAAGGTCTAAGGCTGTTGTTCATAGGATTACTATGAGTCAGAGCCAATTTGATGGCAGCACCTAATAACAACAATTGCAGTTGAGCTCAGGTACTGGAAGGGTCCACTTAAAACACAATGTGAAAGTCACTATCTTGGTCTAAGAAGTGTGTCTCTCTATTAAATTAAATATCTAAGTAAAAAGCTATTAGTCGTATTTTCAACTTGGAGGGAAAGAGAGTACCCCTAACTCTTGAGTTGTTCAAGGGCCAACTGTACTGTATTTTGTGATTTAACTTCTATTTTTTTTAATAATAGTGTTTTTGTGTCTTGTTTTAAAAATTGTTCACCTATTACAAGATCATGAAACTATATTATGGAATAATTACTCTCAGTCAGCAATTAGGCGATATGTTAAAGATAGTATCTGGTTTCCTTTTTGTTTTCCCTTAATTTCAAAGCTTTTACATAGATGGTTCCTTTTAGGTCTTTTTATATTAAAACCTTCAGGAATGTGTGGAAAGCATGCATATGACTTCAAGAATTACTTTAAAGCAAATAAATACACATGCCACACTACCCATGGCAAGGAATAGAATATCACCTGCCCTCTCATCCGTATTTATCCTCCTAAACACAGCCCTAATTTGCCTCCCCCACAAAGGTAACCACTGGCTTGACTCTTAGGATGATTGCTTCCTTGCTTCTCCTTATAATTTCACCATGTAAATATATGTATCCCCAAAGGCTAGAATTTGGTTTTGTAGCTTTTGAATTGTACATGGATGCAATCTCACCATGTGCATTCTTTTGTGTGTTTCTGTTGTTCTACATCCTTGTAAACACTTGACAGTATCAGTCTTCTTAAAATTGTGACGACAGAGGTGGATGTATGCTAGTATTTCATTATGTCTTACCTTTGAATTTCTTGGATTATTGGTTATTTCTATATGCATTTTTTTAAGTGTCTATTAAGTCTTTTGTGTATTTTCTACTGGGTTGTTGCTTGCCTTTCTTAGTGATTTGTAATGGTATTTTAAAAAATATAATTTGGCCTGCTGCTAATGTCAAAAGCCCATTTATTATCCTATTTATTAAATCCTTCATAGCCCTAAAAAAAATATAATTTGGATATTGGTCCTTTGATGATATATATGTTGTAAAATATATTCAACCATCCTGTGACTTAACTTTCCTCTCTCTTTTGTTAATATAAGTGTATGTGTTACTTTGAAAACCATTTCCCTATAGTAAAATCATATATTTTTCCTTCAAAGTCTCCCATTGTTTTACATTTCACATTTGAATTATAATCCATTAGGAATTGATTTTTGTGTATGGTGTGAGGCAGTGTCTGGCATTATAAGCTTCATTGGTTTTTTTACATGAATATTCCATTTTCTAAGAAGCATTTGTCTGAAAAGCAAATTCTTTGTTTAGTAGTTTTACAGTTGCATTTATAAATTGTAAATAAGTATCTTCATATGCCTTGATCAATTTCCAGGTTCTCTATTTTGTCCCATAGGCTTATTTATCCTTGGACCAATATCACAATCTCTTAACTACTACAGCTTTGTAATAAATCTGTAAATGCTGTAGTGTAAGCCTTCTATGTTTTTCTATTGCTCGCCCAAGAGGCTCTTGGACACATTTCCATAAGGATTTTAGAATATACTTATACAAATTCTCTATGGAGTCAATGAGAGAGAGAAAATTGATTTGATTGAGTTGAATTCATAGATCTTTTTGAAAAGAATTAATCTCTATAAACTTGAGTCATTCATCTCTCCCTCCAGTTATTTAATTCTCCTTTAGTGCCTTTTAAGAACATCTTATGAGTTTCAGTCTAGAAGATGCTATATATTAAAGTATTCCTTAAACTTAAAATGGGTACCTGATTATAAATGCTGTTATAAATACTATTAAAGTTCTCCTTTTTAATTGTATGGCTGATATTGAGAAATAGAAAATTTTTATATATGTTGATCTTATATTCAGAGACCTTGATAAGTCTACGGAAAAATTCTAATGATCAGAAATTTTTTTAATATTTTCTGTATATATCATCTTTCTCCTGTCCCTCACCATTGAATCAAAACTAACTCACAGCTGACCCTCCATTGAGTTTTCAAAGGCTGTAAACTTCACAGGAGGAGAATGCCCATATTTATCTTGCAGAGCTATGGATATATTCTAACTCCTTTGGGTTGGCAGTACAACTTCCTTTTAACTGCAAATAATGCTATTTTCTTTCTAATTCTACCATGTGAATATTGCTTTTTTTGGTACTCATTGCTGTTGTTATTAGGCACTGCCAAGTTAGGTGTGATTCACAGCAACTCTTTGAACAATGGATCTGAACTGTACCCTATGCCATCATTATAACCTTTACCACATTTGAGCTCTTGATATAGTCACAGTGTAACTCCATCTCAGCGAGGCTCTTCTCTTTCATTAACTCTCCACCTGTTCAAGTATGATTCCCTCCCCGCCTCCAAGGAATGGTCGCTCCTAACAACATGCCCAAAATATGTAAGAAGTTTCACCATCCTTGCTATTATGGAGCACTCTGGTTGTACTTTCTCCAAGGCAGATTTGTTCTTTTGCCAGTCCATGAGATTTCTGTATTCTTTCTCAGCACCAAAACTTGAAAGTATTGATTCTTCTTCTGTCAACATTATTCATTGTCCAGTTCCAAGTTGTTCTTTTGGAGAGGTCCTTAACAAAAGACTTTCTCAATGCAACATGTCTTCTGTGCTCTTGACTGCTGATGCAAAGGGTGTGGATTGTGAATAAAAATAAAATGGAAATTTTCGGCCACTTCAATCTTTTCTCTACCTATCATGATGTTATCTTTTGGTCCAGTGGTGAGGATTTTTTCCCCCCCTTGATGTTGGGTGTACTGAGAAGAGCATGAACTGCCAAAAGAACAAAGGAATCTCTCTCGGAAGAAGTGCAACCAGAAAGGTGGTGAAGCATCATCTTTCTTACTCTGGGCACATTGTCAGAAGCTCCAGTCTTGGGGAAAGCAGAGAGACAGGAACAGTGAAGACAACCCTCAAGGAAACAATAATATTGCAACAACTCACTTGAGTATGGAAGAGATAGAGTGTGAAGCAGGATAAAGAAAGGTGTTGATCTATTGTTCATAGGGTCTGTGAATTATAGTCAACTGAAAGGCACCTAACAACAATATATGGTGTTGTTTATAGAGAATTGCACTGCTAATCCAAAGGACATTCCTTACCCTTGTGGCTTCTTTTAATTCCATTGCTAATTTCAGAATCTCTACTCATTAAGACCTTTAAAAATAAGTGCTAATACTGGATATTCATTTCTAATCTCAAGTGAGAAGCTGTAAATCTCACTGGAGGAGACTGCCCATCTTTCTTTCCTCAGAGAGCTCATGGATTTGGTATGCTTGCCCTTGAGTTGGCAGCAAAACTCCTTATCAGTGATCAACATTTTACCATTAAGTGTAAATTACCATTAATATTAATTTTCTTAAACTTTAACTATATATTATCCTTTTCATATATTGCACACACACACACATATATGTCTAGACACATGTTTGCTAATATTCTTTTCTGCGGCAGACTTTGTATAAGATAGCTTTATTTCTTAAAATAAGTTGTAGAATTCACAAATAAAGCTATCCAGGTTTGACATTTTCTTGGTGGGAAAGATTTTAATTGAGATTATTTTGGAAATGACAAAATAAATTTATTCATATTTTCTTTTCCAGTTGTGTCTGTTTTGGTAAATTATACTACAATACAATCTTTTATTTGTATCATTTTCTTAAATGTATGAACCTAATGTTATCCATTGCATGCTCTGGTCCTTTTTAATAATGTAGAATCTATACAGAAATCTACCTTTGTGTTCCCAACATGGGCTATCTATGCTCTTCCTCTTCAAAGAACAAGCACTTGACTTTGTTGGCCCTCTTTTTTTGCATTTGTTTCATATTTTATTACTCTCTAGTTATCTTTAATCTTGCTTTTAAAAAAATTCTCTTCATATTTTCTCCAAAAGATGTGTGCATAGCATATCTAGCTAATAGATGCATCTGTATCATATTTAAACATAATTATCTTCTAAGCACACTTTAAGTTGTGCCCCATAAATTTCTAATTTCCACTTGATTTCTTCTTCATTGAAATTTCCTCTGTATAGTTCTGCTGGTGACTAATCATTTCAGATTTGTTTAAAAATTTGTCTCTTTCACCTTCACTATTTTATAATATGTTAAATGGGTCTGGAAATCTAGCTTGGCAGTTATTTTCCTTTAGCTTTTTAGAAACGTCCTTCCACTGGCTTTTGATTTCCATTTCTTTATTGGAAATTCAACTTTTGCTATAATTTTTTACTCCTTTGATAGTAAGACCTTTTTTTTTTTTCTTAAAAAAGTCCCTATCATTTTTAATTATGACAGTTTTCTCTTTAATCTTCTGCAGATGTACCTCGGTGCCTATTCTTCCTCATACCCCCAATTTTAGATTTTACGTGTTAGTGAATTTTACTAGTGTTCTGAAATTCTCTCTGTTAGCTCTTTAACTACAGCTTCCAATAAAACTCTGTTATCTGTCTTTGTGGAATAGTGAATAAATGTCTATTTGACTTTCTTATTATGTTTTATGTCTCTGCCCTTTTATCTAAATTTTCCCATCTCCATCCAATTTCCCATCATCTCTTCATGGATAGATTCTGGATATTTTCATATAAGTTAAGATCAAATTCACTAATGCTCTTTGTGTCTGTGAAAAATGTGCTTTTAAAATCATTCGTTGGCTGCTTTTTGAGTTATGGAATTTTTAAGTCTTTTTTCACATCATCCATGTCTTTTTTAGTTCATAGCTCTCTGCTGTTCACTTTGTTTTATATTCTTTTCTATCTCTAAAAGAGTAAACATTTCTTTAAACATCTTTTGTTGTTCATTGCCTTCGAGTTGAGTATAACTCATAGTGAGCTCATGAACAAAAGGCCTGAAGCCCCTCTACAACTATCAATATTTATCAAAGGTTATAGAGTTTCCAGAGGTATGTTGTTTAGGAAATGGATGCCACTCCTGCTTCCAAACCTGTCATAGTATGTTATTGTTTTTATGTGCCAATGAGTCACCTGTGATGTTTAGTAACCTTGCATACAGCAGCTCTGAACCCTTCCCTGTCCTAACCAGTCTCACTAATTCTGACACACCAAGCCACATTGCCCAGTTACTCTATCAGTTCGTCTCATCCGGGGTCTTCCTTTCCTGCACTGTCTGTCCACCCTTCCAAGCTTGATGTCCTTCTCCAAGGACTGATTTCTCCGGGCCATGTGCCCAAAGTAAGTGAAGCAGAGCTTCAAAATCCTAGCCTCCAAGGAGAGATTTGGTTTCACCCTCTCCAAGACAGACCCACTTTGGTTTTTTGGTATGTTTAAAACACTTCTCTAGCACCACAACTCAAAGGCATCTATTCTTCTTCTGCCATCCTTAGTCATTGTCCAGCTCTCTGAAGCATAATGAGTAATTGAGAAAACCATGGTTTGGATTAGGCATATCTTTGTCTCTAGACTGACGTGTTTGCCCTTCAGCACTCTGGAGAGGTCCATTACAGAAGATTTTCCCAATTAAATTTGTCTTTTGATTTCCTGACTGCTAACACTAAGAGTGTTGATTGTGGATATGAGCAATCTATAATTGCTAACAACCACAATCTCTTCTCCATCTATTACGGTGCTGCCAGTTGACCCAGTGTAGAGAATCTTTGTCTTCTAGATGTTGAATTTCAATCCATATTGAAGACTACAGTCCTTGACTTTTTGCAACAAGTGCTTCAGGTCTTCAGTTTCACCAAGCAAGGTAGTGTCATCAACATATTATAGTTTGTTAATGAGTCTTCCTCCAATCTTGATGCCACACTTCTCCTCATAAAGCCCTGCCTCCCAAATGATTTGTTCTGCATACAGATTGAAAAGGTATGGGGACAGGATACATCCCACGCTCCTTTCCTGATTTTGAACCGTGCAGTGTTTCCTTACTGTTTTGAGGACTGCTTCTTGGTCCAAGAAATTCCAATTTCTAGGTAACCTGTGATTCTTGTCTTATTGTTACCACATCCTCATAATATGCCTTTCTGCATTTGCATGTTATACATTGTGTTTAAAAAAAAGTTTGTAGAAATAATTGAAGGTCTTCAATGGATCACTTTTTCTCACAGAATATTTTTATTTGTTTCATATAAGCATGATCAAACCCAGGCTGGGTTTAGAAGGGGTCGTGGTACTAGGGATATTGTTGCTGATGTTAGATAGATCTTGGCTGAAAGCAGAGAATACCAGAAGAATGTCTATCTGTGTTTCATTGATTATGCAAAGGCATTTGACTGTGTGGATCATAACAAACTGTGGCTGACTCTGAGAAGAATGGGAATCCCAGAACATTTAATTGTGCTAATACGAAACCTATACTTGGACCAAGAGGCAGTAGTCAGAACAGAGCAGGGTAACACTGCATGGTTCAAAATTGGGAAAGGTGTACGCCAGGGATGCATCCTGTCTCCATACCTTTTCAGCATGTATGCAGAGCAGATTATCTGAGAGGCTGGGCTCAATGAGGAGAATTGTGGCATCAGGATTGGTGGAAGGTGTATTAACAATCTCCGTTATGCAGATGACACAACCCTGCTTGCTGAAACTGAGGAGGACCTCATGCACTTGCTGCGAAGGGTCAAGGACTGCAGCCTTCAGTATGGACTGAGGCTCAATGTCAAGAAGACAAAGATTCTCACCACTGGACCAATTGGCAGTGTCAGGATGGATGACGAAGAGATTGAGATTGTTCACAGCTTCAGTTTGCTCGGCTCCACAGTCAACACTCTTGGCACCAGCAGTCAGGAAATCAAAAAGCGTATCGAGATGGGAAAGTCTGCTGTTAGGGACCTCTCTAAAGTACTCAGGAGCAACAGTGTCTCTCTGGAGACTAAGGTGCGCCTGATACAGGCCATGGTCTTTGCAATTGCTTGTTATGCATCAGAGAGTTGGACGCTTTTGAGCTGTGGTGCTGGAGAAGGGTACTGAATGTACCCTGGACTGCCAGGAAAACAAACAGATTTATCTTGGAGAGGATTAAACCAAGCTACTCCTTGGAGGCAAGGATTCTGGGGCTTCGTCTGACATACTTTGGACATGTTGCCAGGAGGGACGGGTCCTTGGAGAGGGACAACGCAGGAGGGGAAGACCCTCTATGAGATGGATTGATTTGGTAATCGGGATGGGTGTGTCAGAGGCGGCGCGTTTGGCGCAAGACAGAGCAGGGTTTAGGGCTGTTGTGCATAGGGTCGCTATGAGTCAGAAACGACTCGACGGCACATAACAACAACAAGCATGATCAAGTATTCTGAGATTTCCATTTTCCTCAAGGTTAGCCACAGTTTATGTGTGATCCACCCAGTCAAATGCCTTTGCATAGTCAATGAAACACATGCCAAGATCCATCTGACATTGGCAATAATATCCCTAGTGCCACAACCTCTTCTAAATCCAGCTTGTACTTCTGGTAGTTCTCTGTCAACGTACTGTTCAAACCTTTTCTGGATAATCTTCAGCAGGATTTTGCTAGTGTGATATTAGTGATATTTTTTTGAAAATTTCCACTCTGCTGGGTCACCTTTTTTTTGAATGAGACTAAATATTGATCTCTTCCAGTCAGTTGGCCTCCAGATTTCTTGGCACAACTTGGTGAGCACATGCAGGGCAGCATCTGTTTGCTAAAATTTGTCGATTGGTATTCCATAAATTCCTGGGGCTTTACTTTTTAGCCATGTGTTTCAGAGAAGCCTGCACTTCCTCCTTCATCACAGTTGCCTCTTGAAATTCTTCTGTCTCAGCCAATTCTTTTTGGTACAGTGACTCTGTATACTCCTTTCATCTTCTTTTAATGCTTCCTGAATCATTCAATATTCTGCCCATGACATCCTTAAGCATTGCAACTCTGGGTTCAGTTCTTTCAGCTTAAGAAATACTGAGTGAGTTCAGCCTTTGTGATTTTTCGATGCCAGCTCCTAGGACATTTCATTATATTTTGCCTTGTCTTCCTGAGCAACCCTTTGAAATCTTCTGTTCAGCTTCTACATCCCATAATTCCAATTTCTACGTCACCTGTGATTCTTGTTGTTACCACATCCTCATAATATGCCTTCCTGTGTTTGCATGTTGAGTGCTGTGTTATAGGGGAGGAAAAAAGTTTGTAGAAATAATTTAAGTTCTTCAGTGGCGCACCTTTTCTTATAGAATATTTGTTTCTACAAATGGTGATTTATATCTGAATTATTACAAGGTTGTAACTCTCTTAGAACTTGGATTTTCACCCAGAAAGGTTTTGGCAAAGCCTGTACCACAAGCAGAGTGACTTTTATTGCCTTAACTTAATAGGACTTTGAAAAACTGGCAAATGCCCTTAGGAGGAATGCAACCTCAAATGCTGGGTTATTTTTTCTGTTTTCTCTTGGATCCTGACACAGCAGTCATTTTCTACCTTGTAGCCTTTAACACACAACACACACACTGCCCATGCCAATGGAAGGTTCTATGACTTGGAATTGACTTGACAGCAGGAAGTTGCTTGGTATATATGTACGCATATCTATAGTTTCTTCTAGAGGAACATGGTAGGAAGTTAGATTCTAATTGGGTCTGTTAGCAATAGAAACCAGTCATTCTTTTTTCGGTGGTCTGAAAATATTCTGCCCTCCAGGTTTTATTCTTTAATTATTGCTTAAACCAATTTTTCATAACCTTGTTGTTATGTGCAGTCAAGCAACTTGAAACTCAAAGCAACCTTATGTACAATAGCCCTGAAACCTGCTCTATCTCATGCCAACCTTACTGTCTCTATCACACCTATCCTCATTATCCCAGTCACTGTATCCATTTCAGCAATGGTCTTCATTTCTTTCTCTGTCCCTTCAGCCTCCCAAGCATGATATCCCTTTCCAAGAACTGGTCCCTCCTTACAACATGTCCAAAGTATGTTAAATGAAGCCTCAGAATCCTAGCCTCCAAGGAGCAGCCAGGTTTAAACCACCCCAGGATGAACCTGTTAATTTTCTTAGTAGTCCAAGGTATATTCAATACTCTTCTACAGCACCACAGCTCAAAAACATCAATTCTCCTTCTAGCATCCCTAGTCATTGTCTACCTCTCTGATGCATAGCAAGCAATTATGAAGACTATGGCCTGGATTAGAAAAGTCGGCTGTCAGGAACCTCTCCAGAGTACTGAAGAGAAATAATGTCAGTCTGGAGACTAATACAATTAATCTTTGGATTTCCTGGCTGCTGGTACCAAGAGTGTTAATTTTGGAGCCAAGCAAACTAAAACTGTTAACAATCTCAATCCCTTAATCATCCCATAATGCTGCCAATCTGCCAAGTGGTGATAGTCTTTGTTTTCTTGATGTTGAGTTTCAATCCATACTGAAGGCTGCAGTCCTTGACCTTTTGCAGCAAGCAGACTTGTCATCTGCATAATGCAGATTGTTGATGAGTCTTCCTCCAATTCTGATGGTACATTCCTTGTCACACAGCCCAATCTCTAGGATAATCTGTTTTTCATACAGATTGAAAACATATGGAGACAGGATACATTCCTGATGGACACCCTTCCTGATTTTGAACTGTGCAGTGTTTCCGTGCTCTGTTCTGACTGCTGTCTCCTGGTCCAAGTATAAGCTTCACATAAGCACAATCAAATGCTCTGGGATTCCCATTTTTCTCAGAGTCAGCCACAGTTTGCTGTGATCCACACAGTTAATGCAACACAGATAGACATTCCACTAGTATCTCTGCTTTCAGCTAAGATCCATCTAACATTAGCTACAATATCCCTAGTACCACGACCCCTTCTAAACCCAGCCTGCACATCTGGCAGTTCTCTGTTGATGTGCTGTTCCAGTTGTTTTTGAATAATCTTCAGCAGAATATTCCTTGCATGTGATAGTAATGATATTGTTCAATAATTTCTGTGCTCTGTTGGGTCACCTTTCTTTGGAATCGAAACAAATATAGATCACTTCTAATCAGTAGAGCAGGTGGTTCTCCCCCAAATTTCTTGGCACAACTTGGTAAGCACATCCAGGGCAATGTCTGTTTGTTGAAGCATGTCAATTGGTATGCCATCAACTCCTGGAGCCTCGTTTTTTTCAAATTCTTTCAGAACAGCTTGAACTTCTTCCTTCATCACCACAGGCTCTTCCTCACACATTATTTCATGAAATTCTTCTGTGTCAGCCAATTCCTTTTGGTACAGTGACTCTGTACACTCCTTCTTCTAACGCTTCCTGGATCATTTCATAAGCTGCTCACAGCATCCTTAGGTATTACAACTTGAGGTGCGAATTTGTTCTTCAGTTCCTTCATCTTAAAAAATGCTGAGTGAATTTGGTTCTTTTGGTTTTCTGACATCCAAAACCTTAGTATCCCTATAATTTATCCTCTTCTTAATATTATAGAAACCACAGGTAAAAGAACTAGTCTACATATTTACATAGCTGTTCCTCATCTACTCTTTAGTGTTTTCCTTGAGGTAACCCTGGGATAGAAGCAAAAAGCTTTCTATTGTCATAATTCAAAGATAGCAGGAAGAGGTAAAAACCAGACTAGTTGGCAATCCGTATTATTCCTATGAGATGGGAAATTGGCTTTTAGTACTTTTATTTGAAGCTTAATCTGACTTGTTGTTAAGACAAGTGATAGGTATATTTATCTCTTGCTAGGATATAAATTTTACAGAATTATCTGTTGTAATGTTTCTCTTTCTACTATTTTTTTTTAAGGTGGAAAACCCCCCACATTGTAAGACTTTCTAGATAAAGCTTAATATTAGTAATTGCTCCAGGGAAGGTGTTGCTTTTCACTTGACACACTTACTTGGTTCTAGATTGTTTACATGAGACTTCAGTGCACGATGCAAGGCTTGTCCTAAGACAGGGACACAAAATTCTAATAATAAACCACAACAGCAAGTTGGTGCACTAGGACCCGGGGGAAGGGAGAAGGTGATGGTAGTGGTTGGTATGTACCACTTGGGTCAGAACTGATGCATAGTTAACCCTCCAGTCGGTTTTCAGAGGCAGTTAATCCCATGGGAGGAGATTGTCCCTCTTTCTCCATGGTGCAGCTGGTGGATTCAAACCACATACCTGTGGGATGGTAGCACAGCTCCTTACCACAATCCACACAGGCAAATACAAACAATGAACCGGAGAATGGAAAAATCCACTGCATTCTAGCACACTGTGTTTGGAACTATGACAACTTTTCCTAGCAAAAATCAGCTCAAGCCTTAAAGGTAGGTTTTCTTTTTCTTGGACTTCAATGCTAAAGAAAAATCTTCTACCAATTTAGGAAAAACAGTGTTGGCTGGCACTCTGATAGTATTGATGATACTCCCACTTGGAAATGATCTGGTCAGATTAGGATTAGATTGATGAGGAAGCTGTAGTTAAAAGCCACCACTCCTCAAATAGCCAAGTGAGATAATTATCTGCAACCTGGGCTTGGCTCATCAGAGGCTGCTGTGCGGATCATAGGCACTGTCTGAGGAGAGGATGGTTCCTTCCAAGCTAGTGGGGTAGATTTCAAAAGGTACAATTTATTGACCAGAACATGTGCTAAGTAAGCAAACCTGTCCTTTCTCATCCTCTTAGACTGTCCATGATTATGATCTAAGTGTGGTCCAGTGGCTGAAATTATGGTGATTTTTCAAAAATGCCAGTATAAAATTTTGCCTTGACAGTACATCTGTAACTACTAATAATGTTGGTTTGGGCTGACTCAGTTGCTTTGAAATTGCACAACTCTGTTATGAGTAAATGAGCGGCAACCAATTATCTATAAACTAACTGCGCACACAGAGGAGAGGTTGATGAATTACAAATGAACTCTGCTGACACAACAGGGTGTGGAAATCAGCCCTGCTTCCACTTTCTACTAGACTTCAGAGCGTCGCTTGCATACTGAACAGACAGTGCATCTCAGTTTCAACACAGAGTGGGGATGAATACCCCAATTTCCCCTCACTAGTGCCTATGACTTCCAAAGTTGTAGAGAATTGGATCTTCTACTTAAAAGCACTGTTCAGAAGGAGCAAACTCAAGCTTTAAATGTCAGATAAAGGTTGTCATGTCCCAGGAAGGCTGTGAGCTTAGGTAAGACATGCAGATCTACTATTATCTAAAGTGATGCAGACCAGAGACTAAAGAAGCCATTGTAAAACCACTGTCCCAGAGCCAAAGAATGGCCACCAGCCCCAGGAATCCATCAAGTGGAAAGTTAGACGAGAACATGCTCAGATTGTTGGCTTTCCTACACATAGACATTCAAAGTCACCCCTGAAAGATGATGATACAGAGATAAATCCTCAAAATAATCAAACTATTATTATAATTGCTAAAAAACAAAGATTCTCTCCACTGGGCCGATTGGCAGCATCAAGATAGATGGTGAAGAGACTGAGATTGTTAATAACTTTAGTTTGCTTGACTCCACAATCAACACTCTAGATACCAGCAGCCAGGAAATTCAAAGATGAATTGCATTGGAAAAGTATGCTGTCAGAGACCTCTCCAGAGTACTGAAGAGCAACGATGTCCATCTGGATATTAAGGTGTGCCTTATCCAGGCCGTAATCTTGGCAATTATTTGCTATGCATCAGAAAGCTCGACAATGACTAGGGATGATAGAAGCAGAATTGCTGTCTTTGAGCTGTGGTGCTGGAGAAGAGTATTGAATATAACATGGACTGCCAGGAGAACAAACAGGTTTTTCCTAGAGAGGGTGAGACCAGGCTGCTCCTTGGAGGCAAGGATTCTGGAGCTTTGTCTGGCATACTTTGGAGAGGGATGTCATGCTTGGGAGGGTGGAGGAACAGTGCAGGTGAGGAAGACCCTCAATGAGATGGATTGATTCAGTAACTGGGGTAATAGGGGTGGGAGTGTCAGAGCCAGTGAGATCTGCACAGAATAAAGCAGGGTTTAGGCTGTTGTACACAGGGTCACTATGAGTCACAGGCAACTCGAGGACACATAACGACAGTGAGCTCTAGTTGTGCTGCTAACCCAAAGACTGAGTATTCCTGGCACTTTGAATTCACCAGCAGCTCTGGGGGAGAAAGAGAGAAGAAGGCAATCCTCTTCCTTTTTTACTTACTCTCTTAGAAACAGGATCGAGGATCAATACGTGTTGGAAGCCACTTGATGGCAGTGAGTTTGAGTACTGGCTTTAGATGGAACTTTGGCCCTGTGACTATGACATTTGGCTGCTAATTCTAAGGTTGGTGGTTCAAACCTATCAGGTATGCTTCAAAACAAAGAGGAGGTGGCATCTGTATAATTACAGCTTTGAGAACCCTTCAGGGCAGTTCTACTCTGTTCTTTAGTGTTGCTGTGAGTCAGGATAGAGCTTTCTGCTTACTGAGTAGGTGAGCAGAGAATAGCATTTTACTTAGCACAGTAACTTTACCTCTCTTAGGGATCCCTAGGGAGAGGTTTTCATACCCGTCTCCCAAGTCTACCTGTGTGCAGTGGGTTGGCATATACAGAAGGCCGAAACAAAGCAATTGCCAGCTGAGGATCCTGTGCCCAGCAGCGCTAGCCATCAAATAGGAAGGAGAAATTACGTCTTTTGAAGAAAAGAAGGAATTTAAGGAATCTGTGAAAACAAGACCAACTCTACAAAAAAGTCACATAGAGACACCAGAGGAAAGTGGATGGACCATAGTAACCAGAAACAACAGAAAAAGAAACACAGAAAAATGGCAGCAATAATCTTGGCCTGTCAATAAACACACTTGATGTGAATGACTTACTTACATGCACCAATAAAGAGAAAAAGTGCAGCAAAACGGATTCAAAACCCACAACAACCCCCATCAAGATATTGCCTTTAAGAGACAAGACTGAGAAATGAAGTAAAAAGAGTAATATATACATATATATATACACACACACACACACATGACATCCACAAAAAAGCAGGAGTGGCAATACTAATCTCTGATAAAATAGACTTCAGGGTGAAAACCACCATAAAAGATAAAGAAGAACAAGATATAATAATTAAAGGCATGATAAACCAAGAGGACATACCTTAGTCAACATCTAAATACTAAATGATGGAACTGCAAATTACGTTAAGATAACAGAATTGAAGAAAGAGACAGTATTACATTAGTGGTAGTATATTTTAACACATCACATCAACTCAAAAGAAGCTTAACAACAATGCAGAACATCTAAACTATACCGTCAGCCAGCTGACCTTGTGGATGTATTCAGAGCACTACCCCCAGCTAAAATTCAATTTCGTTTCTTTTCAAGTATGCATGGTATATGCTCCAGAACTGATCATGGATTAGGATAAAATCAAACCTCAAAAAGTTCACTGAAATAATAGAAAGTATCTTTCTTTTCAGAATACAATGCCATTAAATTAGAAATTAATGGGAAGAGGGTAAAGCTTATTAAACCACTCATGTGGATGCTAATTAACACCCTGCTAGAATGTGATTGGGTTATACAGAAATAAAAAGTTTCCTCAATATGACCTATCAAGACCTTTGGGATACAGCTAACTCAATCTTCAGGCAGCAGTTCATACCAATAAGCAACCACATTAAAAAAACAAACAAACAAAAAACAACCAAGAAAACCCTTTGGGAAAGTCTGTTTCCTCACACAGCATGGCTAGAAGTTGAATCTGTTTGAGGACACCCAACAATAAAGCCGCCCAAGGCCATTATTGCTCAGATGGTAGTAAAAGAGGGAGGACAGTTTAGGTGGGAATCTGCATGGTCTGAACCAAATTTGCAAGAAAACACTAATCTCATTAACAACACATCAACCATGTAACCTAGGAGGCAGGTGCCAGAGAAAATGTCAGTAATAAGTTTCACAAAAGAGTCCAGGGTAGTAGGAGGAGATAAGCTTTCACAGAGAAACTGAGGTAAATATACCAAATGAAAGAATATCTGGGAAGTTGCTGGGGGAGAAAGCTGCTTCTGACTGGAGAAGTGAGTTGAGCAGTTCACAGACTAGAACAGGCGATACTTGTTCAAATCTGACCTGCCCAACCTTGGGTAGTATACAGTGTAACTGAGCCCCAGTTTTCTTATCTGCAACAGGGTACCAACTCCAGGTCTTACATGTGAACAGAAAACAGCTGCTGCCTTTGAACACATATTGGGTTGTGCAGTCTTAAAGTACCATGTTTAAAGTCTTAACACGTACTATCTTTGGCTTACTGCTTAAGGTATAATCTGGAAAGCTCAGAGGAGCCCAGAACTAATCCAATCCTTTTCGATATGTACACAAACCTCTTACTTATCATTAAGGTCCCATCAGGTCAGCTATAGCTCACGTAGACCCTATGAACTTCCTTTTTTTACAAAGTTCTCAAGTATTGTATACTAACTCTATTAACAAATTTCAGAAGATACATAGATTCCTTGACTGCCTTAAAATTTGGCAATTCTGTGAATTTTAGAAGGTGAGAGGAAAAGTCCTTTTGAGGAAGAATCTAAGGGGGGGGCAGCATATTTCCCCTCATTTTGTCTCTAAATAAGTTACTATCATATCAACTCTGATTCAGGGCAATTGCATATCTCAGAGTAAAACTGTGCCCTATAGGGTTTTCCAGAAGTAGATTGTCAGTTGTTTTTATTTTGTGGTGTTTTTGGTTTTTTTTTCCTTTAGATGAGTCTTTGGGTGGGCTCAAATCTTCAATCTTTTAGTTAAAGGCCAAACTGTCAAAGGTCTGACACCAGGTCATCTATGTCTCTAAATGGTACATAGCACACACAAAACCCCACCACACTCAAATGCACTGCCATCAGGTGTCTGAGGCTACCAATCTTAACAGGAAAAGGCTGTTCAGCTTTCTTTCAAGGATCCACGGGTAGATCAAACTGCCAGAGACTCAGCCTGTAAATTCTTAGATCAACACCCTGTGAACTCTGGCACCATAATTAGATCTATATAGTTGTTATATACCATCGAGTTGCTTGCGACTCCTAGTGACTCTGTGTACAACAGCCCGGAAACTGCTCTATCCTGTGCCAACTTTACATCTCTGACACACCTACCCTCATTACCCTCAGTCACTGTTCCATTCCATCTCATCGATGGTCTCCCTCCCTTTCTCTGTGCCTCTCCAAGGATTGATCCCTCCTTGCAACATGTCCAAAGTACGTCAGATGAAGCCTCAGAATCCTTGCCTCCAAAGATCAGCCTGGCTTTATCCTCTCTGGGATGAACCTTTTGGTTCTCCTGGCACTCCATAGTCTATTATTCAACACTCTTCTCCAGAACCACGCATAGCAAGCAATTGTGAAGACTATGTCTCTTAATTCTCCAGGCTGAGATGATGATCTTGGAACAATCTTTGAGCTCTCTTAATTATTATGCTCCATCAAAACAAAATCAAACAATGTCATCAGGTGGACTTGGACACGTGGCATCTTCACAAGTCACCATAGTACCAGTGGTGACATACTGGACAATATATGTTGCAGCCTGGGGCTTTAATGTCCACAGTTGACTGCTGGGGAAACAGAAGGTAAAACTGCCTGACTTATAAACAAAGGGCCTTAAAGAGAAATATAAATATTAGTTAATTTACAAACTCACTACTACGGAGACACTATGGCACTTGTTAGTATAACAAATTGGGATGAATATTTTTCTGGAAAGATTTAGAAGGCAAGTCAGTTTGCCTAGAAGATGGTAGAGGTTTCAAGGCAAGACAGAAGTAAAACTTGAAGAAAAGCAAAGCACTTGGGAAATGTGGGCACTAAGCCTAAATCCTCTTAAAGTGTCTAAGAAAATGCATCCTACAATTCAGCCAGCCTCAGGAAAAGCCTGAGATTTCTTTGCACAATGGAAGCACCCATTACATAGCAAACCAGGATAAGAGATCAGCTTACAGAGAGGCGTCTGAAGAGTGGTGACCCCATTTAAACAAGACACTTAAAAATGACATACAGGCTTTTAAAAGAGGAATTGAGACAGTTTGCCATTATACCCACAGGCATAAGTTCTTGAGTAAACTAGCTTAATCCAATAAAAAAAAGAGATAGTAAACATAGAAAAGGTTAAAAATAAAATATGAAAGATAGCTTCTGCTATTCCCACACTGTCCCTTCGGGCAATTGAGTGTCCAGCCAATAAAATGATGATGTGGAAGAATAAAATAAGTTTTGTAGATACGAAGGCCCAAGCACAACATCGTGAACTCTGGTGGCATTTTCCATACACAGTTTTACTGCTAATATAAAGGCTACACATCTCCAATGGATCAAATTCACCAGTGTGTCTAAAGGAAAAAGACAGCCTCCTCCAGTGTGACTTACAAGCTGAGAAACCCTGATGGAGAGTCGACTATGAATTGGTTCCAATAACAATGGGCAGTACAACACAGAGTCCTGGTGGCACAGTGTGTGTAAAGCTGCTAACCCAGCAGTCCTAGGTTTAAAGCTACCAGAAGTTCCTAGGTAGAAAGATGGGCAGTCTCCTCCCATAAATAGTTACAGTCTTTAGTGGGTTGCTATGAGTTGGAAACTACTCCATGGAAATGGGTAAGTACAACAAACTTGGACATAAATTGGTGGGAGTCAGTTAGTGGTACTGGTTCTATAAGTCATGCTGTTATCATGTGCCATTGAATTGCCTCTGACTCATTGCAATTATGTGTACAATAATTTTGAGTCTGTCCTATCCTGAGCCTATCTTACTGTATCTGATACACCTGCCCCTATTACTCCAGTCACTGTGTCAATCCATCTTATTCAGGGTCTACATCCCCTGCATTTTCCCTCCTGGCAATGTGTCCAAAGTATGTGAGACAAAGCTTTAAAATCCTTGCCTCCAAGGAGAAACTTGGTTTCACCTTCTCCAAGATAGACCTATTTGTTCTCTTGGTGGTCCATGGTCTGTTCAACACTCTTCTCCAGCACCACAACTCAAAGCATTGATTCTTTTTCTATCATGCTTAATAATGGTCTAGCACTCAGAATGAAGTTATATAGATATATAAGTTCTATAGGCTATATCTTTGCACCTTAAGTTACGAAAATACTTAAAAGGAGGGGGAGAAAGTCCAGGAAATGCATGTATATCTTGAAAAAGTGTCTGTCATACTGCACTGTCAAGTCAGAACTGACCCTCCAGTGGGTTTTCAGAAGCAGTACACAGTATGGTAAGAGACTGCCCATCTTTCACTCATGGAGCAGCTGGTGGATTTGAACTGCATGCCTTTAGGGTTACAGAGCAGTTTCTTACCACTAGGCCACCAGAGCTTGAAAAAAATGCCTAGAATAACTAAAAATGGACTTTCAAAGTAGAAACAAAAAACAATGAATGCGTTTTATAGCAAAAAATTGCAATTACTAAGTGGTTGATATAATTTAATATAATTCAATTGCAACCAGTATTTGTTAACTAATTGTGCTTTTAATTTGTACTCAATCTGTTTCTGCAGTTTATAATATAAACACATTTGCTGTGGCGAAATGAAGCAGACAGTTCCAGAAAAGAAAAATGAGCTTGAGGAGAGATCTTTATCTGGGGCATGGAGTGACTAAGAAGGTTTATTAACATGATTGCTAGATCAAATACAGAATGCTCAATGAAAGCATAATTTCAGATAAAAAGCTTAGAACTTTGTAACAGAATTGTAAGGCCTCCATGCTCAAATCAAAGGTTCTTATTTATTGTTTTTAAGTTTAAGTATGTTCTATATTGCATCTTTTGTTTGCCTACTATCATAGCATCTCAATTCCAATTCATAATAACCTTCTAGGGAGGTCCTGAGATTGTAAATCAAAATTGGAAGAACTTGCCTAATTTTCTCCTGCAGAACCACTGGCATATTCGAACCTCCATCGACATGGAGACCATATGTTGGCAGTGCATCTCACTATGGACTACACCACCACAGAATGAGAGGGGAAAACAAACAAAACCCCAACATTTGACAATGACATTATACCCAAAGGTCTCATAACAAAAATTTACAGAATATTGCAGGGCTAACACAAGAAAAAGACTGATAACCCAATAACAAAACAGGCAAACCATGAAAAAACTTTTCACAAAGGGAGACATTCAGGTGGCCAACAGACACATGAAGAAATGCTCAAAATCATTGGCAATCAGAGAGAGAGAGACCAATGAGATACCAACTTACCCCAGTAGTAAACTTTAACAGGACAGAAAGGAATAAATGTTGGAGAGAATGTGGAGAGATTGGAATTCTCATGCATTACTGGTGGGACTGTAAAATTGTACAACCACACTGGAAGGCAGTTTGGTGTTTCTTCAAAGAGCTGACCATAAAAACCCTATATGACCCAGCTGTTGACTGCTAGAATATACTCCAAGAAAACTAGAACTAAGACATAGAAATATGTACACCTATGTTCTTAGCAGTGTTACTCACAATACCAAGAATACGAAAACAGCCCAAAATACCATAAACAAATGTTTAGATTGAGAAATTGTGGTGTATTCACACAATGTGATACTATGGAATACAAAGGATCAACAATTTCTTAATGTGCTATATAACATGGGAGAGTCTAGAGAGCATTTTGTTGAGTGAGTGAACTCAGCCTCATGAGGACAAATACTACATAAGACCATTGTACAGAAGGATAACTAGTAAGATGTATGTTGTTGTGGTCAGCTGACAAGTCAACTATAACCCGTAATGACCAACAACTCTGAACCCTACCTATTTTGAGCCAGTCTCACCATCTCTTCTACACCTGTCCCCATTGCCACAGTCACTGTGCCGATCCATCTCATTTAGGGTTTGATTGTTTTTTTCTCCTGTGCAGACCTTCCACCCTTCCAAGCATGATGTCTACATCCAATTTACATGGTACCTCCTGCCAACATGCCCAAAGTATGTGAGACAAACTTTCAAAATCCTTGCCTCCATGAAGCAATCTGGCTTCACCCTCTCCAGTGTACAAATGTCCCAAAGGGGAAGAGTGAATCACAGAGTTTAGTGGATGAATTGGGGGAATGGTGAGGGAATGGCAAAGATTCAATCGCATAGTCCGCAGGGATTTTTGATGTTAACCCAAAGGCTGTGGCTTTCTGGTGCTTCATAGCCACCGGTGGTTCCACTCAGAATAATAAGCAGTCTGCTCCCATTCTGTTTGCAGCCTATGAAACTCACCCAAGGATCAGCCATGAGTCACTTTCTACTCAACGGTAATGCACATGGTGTGAAACAAAGTGAACAGACTGGTAAATTCTAGAGAAAAAGGAAGGGGTAGATAGAGCTATTGAGAATAAATTCCCTCCCGGCCAGCTTTGCCATCTCTTTCCCTGCCCCCTACTAGGATGGTGGAGAAGTTACTGCTCTTTGCCCGCCCTCAGCAGGAAGCCCCTCTCCTCAGCCCGTGGGTGTGCCATGGTGAGGGTGCCGCAAGGTCTGTACCTGGGTCACTGGAAGTAGACACGCAGAGCCTCAGCTTCTGCCGCCATTTCCGCCTCTGATCGCCAAGCGGCTGGAGAATCCTCTTCTTTGTCATGTTTCTGGAGCTTTGGAGAAATAAAAAATAAAGGCATAGTCTCATGAATGGGTCTTTATTATCCTCCTCAACAAATATCAGGGAGGGAAGATTGAATGGGATTCGCAAGTCAGGGGCCTATCGGTGTGGTTTTGTGACATTACACATTGGCATCGAGTCAATGTTACATGCCCCACTCACCAAGGAAGAACTAGAAATGGGTCTTGTGTGTGTTTTAGACCCAGAGCTCTTTTGCTGTGATAGAGGACAAACAATATCAAACTTCATGAAGATTTCCCCAGAGAAGCTCAAAGAGAGGTCACATCTGTGGCTTCGAACAGTGAAAGCTGTCACAGTGACCCCTTGGGACTGAGTAGAACTGCCCTTAGGGCTTCCAAGGCTGTGCATTTCCACGTAGTCGACAGCCAGGCTGTTTTCTCAAGGAGTTCTAGGTGGGTTCCAACCGCTGAACTCTTTAAACACTGCACCACCACTCTCCACTTGTAATCGAGAGGCTTCACATAATAGTCCCTATATCTGGCCTCTGTAATATAACAACCCTGTTAGGCTTGTCCTACGGCCAATTGCCATCTTTTAAGTATTGGATGAGGAGACAGATCTCAGGGACAATGTCTGGTGTTAGGTCAGTAAACCATAAGGCTGATGTTTATCCTTCATAAAACACGTCTACACCCTATTGCAATGAACACTTTGCTCTTGTTAAATTGTTTGCCAGACAGAATCGAGTTAATCTGATTTGTTAAGCATTTTCAAACCTTCCTTTAGAGGCAGCAGAGAGACTGTGCAGGTGCACTACCCCATAATAAGTGAGGCTCCCTAGCCCGGAAAGGTGAAAAGGTTTCAATCTATCTTCAAAGACTCACTGTGCATGCAGTTCAGAGCCATAACTGCCTGGACAACCAGTTCCCAGAAAAGCCCACCTCTCCCCAGGCAATCAGTGAATACGTAAATATACATTGTTGTGTTGTTGTTGTTATGTGCTGTTGAGTTGTTTGCGACTCATAGCGACCCTATGTACAACAGCCCTAAATCCTGCTCTATCCTGTGCCAATCTCATTGCCTCTGACACACCCATCCCGATTACCCCAGTCACTGAATCAGTCCACCTCATAGAGGGTCTTCCCCTCCTGTGCTGTCCCTCTACTCTACCCAGCATGATGTCCCTCTCTAAAGACCTGTCTCTCCTTACAACATGTCCAAAGTATGTCAGACGAAGCATTAAGAAAAATATAAAATCTTGCCATTTTGTTCCCCTCCATGGAATTGGAGACTTGTGTGGTCAATGCACTTTCTGTGCTCCACTCCAATACACTCCTGTGCCTTTCCTCTCTCTGATAAACTCTTTGACCCAAAAGGCAGTGCTTGATCTTATCATTATTGATTACAGGTGGTGAGAACTCTTAGCTATGAGGTGATTCTTACACTGGGAAGTGCTATCCAGATATTTTGGGGGTGGATATTCTAAACCTAACTCTCATCATTTTCTAATATTCTTGTTTTTTGGACCTGCCTCATTTACTTCACATCCCAGACATTGAATGGGCCCCACTCCCTGTAAGCATTCCCATTCTCAGCCATCCCTTCAAATTGGCCTGGGGCTTAACAATGGTCTCTCTACTGTAACCTCTCTCCTATAAGCTTGCTTTGTCTAGAAAAAGAAAACAGCACAAAAGTATTTACGATAAACTGAGGAGGACCTGAAGTGCTTTCTAGTCAAGGACTGTAGCCTTTAATGCTGACTGAAGCTAAACATCAAGAAAACAAAGATTCTCAGTACTGGACCAATTGGCAGCATCAGTATGGATGGTAAAGAGGTTGAGATAGTTCACAGTTTTAGGTTACTTGGGTTCACAGTCAACGCTCCTGGGACCAGCAGCCAGGAAATCAAGAGATGAATTGCAATGAGCAAGTTAGCTGTCAGGGACCTCTCCAGAGTACTGAAGAGTAACAATGTCAGGCTGGAGAATAAGGTGTGTCTGATCCAGGCTATAGTCTTTGCAATTGTGTGCTATGCATTGGTGAGCTGGACAGTGACTAGGGATGATAGAAGGAGAATTGATGCCTTTGAGCTGTGGTGGTGGTGGAGAAGAGTATTGAATATACCATGGACTGCTAGAACAAACAGGTTTGTCCTGGAGAGGGTGAAACCAGCTGCTCTATGGAGACAAGGATTCTGAAGCTTTGTCTGACATACTTTGGGCATGTTTCAAGGAGGGACCAGTCCTTGGAGAGGGACATCATGTTTTGGAGAGTGGAGGGACAGCACAGGAGAGGAAGACCCTCGATAAGATTGACCCATTGATTGGGGTAGTGGAAGTAGGTGTGTCCGGAGACGATGAGGTTGGCACAGGATAAAGCAGGGTGTAGCGCTCTTGTACATAGGGTTGCTATGAGTCGCGAGCAACTCAACAGCACATAATAAAGGACCATGAGTCCTGAGTAAGGAAGAACATACCCATTCAAAGAGGCTTTCACAAAGCAAACAGTGAAAAAGATTAAGTGGAGGAAACAGCATCAGAAAAATAACAATTGGTTTTAACCAACTGAATAATTTCAAAATCTTCAGAAACCTGTATCAGAAGAAAACCTCTAACATCTGTCTTAGATTTGTTTAGAGAGTAAAATCTCAATTCTGTCAGTGAAATAGGTGAAGAACTACTCACAGGACAGGTGGAGAATTGTCCTCCGCATTCTCTTCATTAAAAGAGCTCAGTCTCCACCACCCACCCCCAATCTTCTACTGCATTTCACTTCTGTTAGCTACATGTGTTATTCCTGTGTGTGGCTTTAAAATTATAAAATGCAGAAGATATAAAGTTCCTCACAGAATGAATAAAGTATTTTGTATAAGTCATTTCAAAAGATTAAAGTGAAATATTTTCATAGCATCAGTTACAGCTCAGCTAGTATTTGTAATATGAATTGTGGTTTCTTTGGCACAAATTATTTACTGTATTTAAAAAAAATGCACCCACATAAATAATGTGGGCATGCATATAACTAGCATAATACCCACAGGCGAAACAAGAGAAATGAACCATTCACAAAATCATGTGAATATAAGTGTGTGTGTGTGTAAAACATATTAGTTCTTATAAAAAAAGTAATATCAAAGCTTGTGCCAAGAAATCTGGAGAACAACCACTTGGCCAACTGACTGGAAGAGATCTATATTTGTTCCCATTCCAAAGAAAGGTGACCCAACTGAGTGTGAAAACTACAGAATAGTGTCATTGATTTCACATGCAAGCAAGATTCTACTGAAGATCATCCAAAAAGGACTAGAACAGCACATCAGCAGAGAACTGCCGCAAGTCCAGGCTGGGTTTAGAAGGGGTCGTGGTACTAGGGATATTGTTGCTGATGTTAGGTGGATCTTGGCTGAAAGCAGAGAATACCAGAAGAATGTCTATCTGTGTTTCATTGATTATGCAAAGGCATTTGACTGTGTGGATCATAACAAACTGTGGCTGACTCTGAGAAGAATGGGAATCCCAGAACATTTAATTGTGCTAATGCGAAACCTGTGCTTTGATCAAGAGGCAGTAGTCAGAACAGAGCAGGGTAACACTGCATGGTTCAAAATTGGGAAGGGTGTACGCCAGGGATGCATCCTGTCTCCATACCTTTTCAACATGTATGCAGAGCAGATTATCCGAGAAGCTAGGCTCTATGAGGAGAATTGTGGCATCAGGATTGGTGGAAGGTGTATTAACAATCTACGTTATGTAGATGACACAACCATACTTGCTGAAACTGAGGAGGACCTCATGCACTTGCTGTGAAGGGTCAAGGACTGCAGCCTTCAGTATGGACTGAGGCTCAATGTCAAGAAGGCAAAGATTCTCGCCACCGGACCAATTGGCAGTGTCAGGATGGATGACGAAGAGATTGAGATTGTTCACAGCTTCAGTTTGCTCGGCTCCACGGTCAACACTCTTGGAACCAGCAGTCAGGAAATCAAAAAGCATATCGCGATGGGAAAGTCTGCTGTTAGGGACCTCTCTAAGGTACTCAGGAGCAACAGTGTCTCTCTGGAGACTAAGGTGTGCCTGATACAGGCCATGGTCTTTGCAATCACTTGTTATGCATCAGAGAGTTGGACAATGACTAGGGAGGACAGAAGGAGAGTGGATGCTTTTGAGCTGTGGTGCTGGAGAAGGGTACTGAATGTACCCTGGACTGCCAGGAAAACAAACAGATTCATCTTGGAGAGGATTAAACCAAGCTACTCCTTGGAGGCAAGGATTCTGGGGCTTCATCTGATATACTTTGGACATGTTGCCAGGAGGGACGGGTCCTTGGAGAGGGACATCATGCTTGGGAGGGTGGAGGGATGGCGCAGGAGGGGAAGACCCTCTATGAGATGGATTGATTCAGTGACTGGGGTAATCGGGATGGGTGTGTCAGAGGCAGTGCGGTTGGCACAGGATAGAGCAGGGTTTAGGGCTGTTGTGCATAGGGTCGCTATGAGTCGGAAACGACTCGACGGCACATAACAACAACAACAACAACAATATCAAAGCTGCAGAAGATGAAACACTACAGCCTTCAAAATCTATTCCATCTCAGTATCAAAAAAACAAAAATCCTCACCACCGCCCCAGTAGTCAGCATCATCATCAATGGAGAAAAGTTGAAGTTGTTAAAGATTTCATTTGGATCCTCAAATCTTTGGACAACCATGGAACAAGCAGTCAAGAAATCAAGATGTGTTACATTGGGAAAACATGCTGTCAAGAACCTCTCCAAAATGCTCAAGAGCAAGGATTTCCATTTCAAGATTAAGGTGCACCTGTCATGATATTTTCAATTACTTCTTAAACATTTGGAAGTTGGACATTGAATAAGGCTAACAGGCAAAGAATTGATGCCTTTGATCTGTGGTGTTAGAGAAGAGTACTAATTTCTCATAAACTACCACAAGAGCAAACAGATATGTCTTGGCGAAGGTACAATCAGAATGCTCTTCAGAGGCAAGGATGACAGTTTCCTCTCACATACTCTGGACACGTTGCTATGTGATGCTACTTCTGGGAAAGGGACATCATGCTTGGAAAAATAGAGGGGTCAGTGAAAGAGAGGAAAACCTCTAATGAGATGGACTGAACCAGTGACTGCAGCAATGGGCTCAAGTGTGTCCGAGATGATGAGGATGGCACAGGCTAGGACAGGGTTCAGATCTGTTGTTCATAGGGTCATATTTAACCTTATTAGCAATCAGTTTGAGGTTTTGATGGTTTTTTAAAAAAATTTTTTTCAGAAGTTCTACCAAAAGAGTGGATATTTCCAAACACCTGCATCACCTGTTCTATTGATACAAAAAGCTATTGATACAAAAAAGCCTTTTTAATCAACCCAGCAAAAAGAGACAATGAACTGAAACATCAAGCCTGATATCTCAGGCTCCAAACACTCCTAACAAACTCGGAGGCCCTGCCCTGGCAGCTGGCAGCAGATGGAGAAATTTCCCTATTTATTTCAGAACAAACCTTGGCACAGAAGGCAAGCAGTGCCGGGACAAGAGCCTAGCTCTCCAGCTGAGCTGTGCTTCCACTGTGGGTGAGAACGCGCCCAAATGAGGTTCATTAGCATATAACCGGGCCACAGACACGTTTATGAGGGTCATGGATCTTCCCTTCGGAATCTGGCTGCTAGCAACGCTGGTTTTACATTTTGCCACGCAGATTTAATTCTCCTTAGTGCAAGAAAACCACATTAGAAAGTCATTTTCCTCCTCGCAAAGGCAGCTATGACGCAGTTGCTACAGGCGAGTCAGACGGAATCGCTATTCTTCTCCACAAGAACTAATTTTCATTTTGAAACTAGTTTTAGGTCTGCTATAAATCCATCTTGTAACAATTCAATCAGATAACAAAGAACAATGCCAAACTTCAAGAATCTGGCCTTACAACTTCTGGGGTGCCGGCTGAAAAGAAAGGCCCAGAAAACAAGCATTAAGTGGCCTCATCAATGCAGAGCATTCCAGATGAATCCAAATAATTTAGTCCCCAAATGTGAATGCCTTCCTGGTTATTAGGCGGCCGTCTGTTATTGTCATATGCCTCACAGATGGCGACATTGTGCCAATGCTTAGATGATGTTTACGACAAATGGGAAATAAATAAAACAAAAACGAATCATAGTTGCAAAGCTCTGATATACATGGTTTTTAAAACTTAGGTGCGTTCCCTCCTAAATGCTGCGGTGTGGGTGGCTCTCCATAGAATAGCAGTGTTCACTGCTGACTCTCTGTGGAAATCACCTGGGGAAGTTTTAAAAATAGTAATAATGCCTGAGATCTGCTCCAGAGATTCTGATTTCTGGGGGGCTGCCTGGGTTTGGGGAATTTTCCAAACTTCTTAGGTGATTCTAAGGTGCAGTCTCTGTTGAGAAGCAATGCATTTGGGAGAAATGTGTAAGTGTGTGTTTATAGATAGCGACAGAAATAATTGCATTTTGAAATTGTCTGCTGGTTGCAATCCTACCAATAGTACCTAGCCTGTCCTCTTCCAGTGCTGCTCTGCAACTGCTTCTTATTTATTTAAACTTCTATCAAAGGGGTCTTTGAGCCACAGGCTTGTCAGAGTAAGCCCAGGATGCTGGTCAGTACAGGAATCTGGGAATGCACTTTTTTATCCCTGCAGGAATGGGTAGCTCAGGAGTAAGCGGGTAACTCCCGGGGCCTGGACTAGCTACCAAAGTCTGGGAAATTGAACATGATGTGCTGGTGATGTAGTCCATAGGGAATTATATTCCTAATCCAAGAGTCAAACCTCTCTGGCTATTTTATCAGTAGCTCCTCTGTGGGAGAAAGATGAGCAGTGTTCCTTTGTGTGATTTGCAGCCTTGGAAGCCCAGTGGAGGGGCGGGCAACTGTGAGTCTGTGAGTCAGTTCTGACTGAGCTGCGGGCACTAAGCAGTCAGGAATGGAGTTGAGCTCTCCTGAGGTGACCCGGCCAGCTGGTCACTGTGGTTGCCCTAGCTAGCAGAGAAGCCCCAGTGAATTTAAACCATGCCTTATCCCAAAATCACTTCCATTTTGCTTTGGGGAAGCGTTAAGTGAAAGACCTCCAGATAAACATTTCAGGTTCCCTTAAATTGCCCACAGGGCAAGGCAGTGACCATTTATTACCACTTTAGATATTTATTCATTCTACCTCAGGGATGCCTTGAGTCTTCATCCATTGATTTTTCTTCTTTCTTCCTTTTTTATATGTGTGCCTATTGCTATGAACTGCCCCTTGAGGACTGCCTTAGCTGTATCCCAGAGGTTTTGGTATGTTGTATTTTCATTTGATTCAAGGAACTTTTTAATTTCATTCTTTATTTCTTTTATAACTCAATCATATTCTAGCAGAGAGTTATTTAGCTTCCACATGGATGATTTTGTAAGTTTATTCTCCTGTGGTTAATTTTTAGTTTTATGGCATTGTGATCTGAGAAGATACTTAGTATTATTTCAACGTTTTTTAATTTGTCGAGGCTTGCTTTGTGTCCTAATATGTGATGGATTCTGGAGATCGGGTCTCCCTCCGATCCCAATGTTCTTCAACATATTGGCTCAGCACACAGATGTAAGAACTCTCCTGAAAAAATTCAACCCAGACACGCCCTTGTTTTCCAGTTCTAAACCAGAGTATCCTCCTGTGTATGAGTACTATTTCAAAGACTGCATCTTCATTTCACAGCAGCACATTTAAGCGCTTTGGAATTGTACTTTTTGAAATGTTAACAGCTTGTCACATGCACATGAAACAACCTTGTTTGTTTGAAAATGAAGACGACTTAAAGCTCTTCCTGATAAAACACAAGGACTATATTCATTGGTAGGGATTATACCTTAGCACGAAGAAAGTAAAACCTCTCACAACCAGGCTGAAATGAACATTATACTAAAAGGAGAAGAGATTGAAGTTGTCACAGATTTCATTTTACTTAGACCTATAAGCAGCTTCTATGGAAGCACCAGTCAAGAAATCAAATGACTTTTTACACTGGCAAAGCCGTTGCAGACAGGCTCTAAAAAGGGTCAAAAGGCAAGAGTGTCACCTCAAGGACCAAGTTTTGTTGGGTCATTATGGGAAGCCAAACTTTATACCAAATATTATATGAAAACCCTTGTTCAGAAATTGAAGGAATTACAGATATATAAGTTAGGATTTCTCTTGTGGCAGATCCTAGAAAATGAGCTGTTTGTTCCCTGCAGAGGGAGTGTTACTTCCTGAGCTAGATTTCACCCTGAGGCATCAAGGTTAATAGTTAAGGGTAAACTAAATTCTTGCATTTGTGAACCCCTCCTTCCAGAGTCAAGCAGAAGGTTTTCTATAGAAAGAGCTTAGCTTCATTTGCATTGAATTCTCTTTGTGATTTACTTCCTGGTAATTTTCAATAAAGACACAGAGAAGCTTGGCTTGGGGTCTTCAGTCTAGAACTGCTGACCCCCTGTTTTATGCTCTCTGCTCTATCACATTCCTGGCTGTTTGTCTCATTCTTAATAATTATAAAATGATTCCATTCTTTGGGACCTTCGGTCTGCAACAGGTCATCGTGTTTCCAATCTCTTCAGATGCATGAGAAAGCTGGACAATGAATCAGGAAGACTGAACGTCTTACAATCATGGTGCTGGTGATAAATATACTACTCATTTTCAGAAAAAAGGAACAGATCTTGTACGAACAGTCAAAATGCAACTTAGCAGCAAAGATTTCATGTCACGTATTTCAGACAGGTTATCTGCAAGGACAGATTCTTAAAGAAAGATGCCATACTTGACAATGTATAGGGGAGGGGAAGGAATGCCCTTAGCAAGAGGGAGCACTGGTGGCCTAGTGACAAGAAGCGGCTCTGCAATCCTGATGGCATATAGTTCTAATCCACCAGCTTCTCCACAGAAGAAGGATGGGCAGTCTCTTCCAGTGTGGTTAATTGTCTCTGAAAACGTGCCAGAGGGTCAGCTATGGGTCAGTTCTGACTTGATGGTACACAAAACCACCACCTTTAGCAAGATGGTACAGGGCCAGGCAGTGTTTTTTCTGTTGTCCTTAGAGTTGCTGTAAGGAATTGACTCAATGGCACCTAACAACAAACCAACTGCAATGTCAGGGACCAAGCCAAGCAGAGAAGTTGGGGGATCTGAACCACCTACCTTTGGGTTGGCACTACACCTTCCTACCCTCTTAGTCATCAGAGGTCCCCAACTGCGGTGGGATAAGTGATTCATGTGCTCAACAGCTAATTGGAAGGTTAGAAAGTTCAAGTTCACCTAGAAATGCCTTAGACAAAAAGCTATGGTGAGCTACATCAGCCTTTGTAAACAGTGGAGCCTCATTCTCCTGATACGAATGAGTCACCAGGAGTCAGAATGACTCAGTGATTGTAGGTACCTGACAAAGCAGCTGCTGCTATTGTTAAAATCAGCTGGATGGACTATGGACTGCCTCTGACAGTGGCCACCGGCCATGCTACAGAGACCTGGTTCTGTGAGCTAAACTGACTTTATTTTATTGATCTTTATGGTTCCCTGCATTTTTTTTAACCATCACTATTCAATAAAAGGATTAAGAGCTGCAACTCTCACAATTCAGCTCAAAACCTATGAATCTAATGAGACATCCAAGTCTGAGAAGGAAATTTAGTTTCATCAACCCAGTGATGACTTATAATACCTTCTCGGGGATGTTGTAAGGAGTGAGTAAGGATTCGCAGAAGCTTCCAGGTTGGGGTGAAGTTCTAGGGCACATGGTGATATTTGTGTGCAGTCAGAATCATCCTGAGGACAGTTAACAGAGCTAGCAAATGAAAATACACAATGTTCAGCCAAGGGTTTTTAAGTTTTTTTCTCTTTTATGTCTCACAAAGGATTCGGGGAAAATTCATATGTTAAAAAAATGTTTCTGTGAAATGCAAATTAACTGGATGTTCTGTAGTTTATCTGGCAATTGGACATAAGAGACTCCCCTGGAAAGGCCTCAGTGACTGGCTTAAATCTTGCAGCCAGGATGTCTTTAAGTCTGTATTATTGTTGCTCTGTGCTGTCAAGTCAGAACTAACTCAGAGTTGAGCCTTTGGCAGATTTTCACAGGCTGTAAATCGCATGGGAGGAGATTGTCCATCTTTCCATCATGGGCAGCTGGTGGATTTGAACTAGCAGCCTTTGGGTTGACAGTGTAGCTCCTTACGCACAAGGCCACTAGTAGTAGCCAAAGGGACCCTCTGAGAGAAGATCAGTTTCAAGGTTCTCATTCTGAGCACCCTGGTGCACATCTTCTCTGTGTGGGAGACAGAATAAGTCACTAGCAATTTTAGTTTCATAGGCCATCAGTTTTAAAAAGCACAGTCTTTCTCATTTTAACATCTCTGAAATCAAAACATGTCTTACAATGAGCGTTGTGCTATAATTTACTTGGCAGTGTTTTTCCTTCTCAGTAGTTCATAAAGTAGGAGCAGTCCTTCTGGGAGTCAATGGCCTCCATTTCTCCAACTCTCCTCCCTGTAGGTAAGTCACACACATTGGAAGTTAAACATTTCCTGTTTGCTTACAGTGGCAGCTGATGGTGCACACATTTGTTTCTTTCTTCCAGTGCTACAGAGGATGTTGAAACTGTTTTCAAAGGCACTTTGTTCTTTGAAGGAAAGCACATTCCAAAATGGCAAAGTTTGCAATAACTTGTATCCGAGTATTTATTCACAGATTCAAAAGATTGAAGTCTGTGCTGACTGACCGAACAGAATGTCTATGTCTACATATCTTTTTAAAAGAGTTGTTTGGTTTTTGTTTTTTGGGGAGGGGGTTTACATGAAAAGTACTTCCACTCATCTAACTTTATCTTCCTTATTTTCAGGAAAGGTAATATGTGTTAGCAAGATTTCTGATCAAAGGACATGTGATGTTTCCCACAACATTCCCAATGAATTTTGTGAAATAGGACGTTACGTCATTTGGACATTCTAAGAATATCATATACCATAGTCAAGTCCAGATTTTTTTAAAGCATTTTGAACAAGCATCTTGTCTTAGCCATGATCATCAATAAGCTGGGAGGCATTGATTCCATTTTGTCAATATATCCCATTTTCATTAGCCCTATAGTTCCAGTGGAACTAATCGTTTAACAATCTGAATTATTTTTTTGTTTGTTTTGAAGATTTCTATGGATGAGACTCCTAAATTATGAAAAATAACATTGACTAGTATTTCCATCTTGTGCCAGGCTGGTGCCATAATTGGACTTCTAACTTAAAGACCAACACCAATTTCTTTAAAGAATAAAAATGAAGCAATTTCTTCTCTCAGAAATTTACAGCCTCACAAGCCTGAAGGAGCTGTTGGAATGAGTTACAATCTACTCAAGGGCTTCTTGACAGGGGTGGTTGTTTAACACCCTTTTGTTTCAAGTAAAATTTATACTTCTCCTTCGCCTGTTGTTCCTGATGTCATTAGAGATAGATTTGGAAACCAACATGTACTTTATAGTATTACTGTTGTTATTAGGTGCCATTGAGCCAAGCATAAATCATAACAGCCCTATAAACACAGATCTAAAGCTTGACCTCCCTTGTGCCATCCTCACAATCTCTGATACACTCGAACTCATTGCTACAGTCACGATGTCTGACCTGTTTGAGGGTTTTCCTCTCCTTCACAATCACTCCATCTTTCCAAGTATGATGTCCCTCTCAAAGGAGCATTCTGTCTGCACCTTCTCCAAAACATATCTGTTTGTTCTTTTCAAAGTCCAGGGGATCTTCAGCATTCTTCTCTAACACCACAGTTCAAAGGTACCAATTCTTCTATCATCTTTAATCATTGTCCAGCTCTCAGATGCATTGCAATCAACCAAAAAGACTATGGCTTGAATCAGGCACAGCTTAGTCTTCAAACTAACATCATTGCCCCTCAATCATTTTGAGAAGTCCCAGACTATAGACTTTCCCAGAGCAATACATCTCCTGACTGCTGGTACCAAGTATATTGCTTGTGGATCTAAGTACTACTGCGAGTAATATTGAGTCATCACACACACAATAAATCAAAGATAATAATACAGGATTCAAGAGTTGTGCTGTATATTAGAGTGGATGCTACTGCCTATAAGTTCAAGAATATAAAGTTTTTAGATATATGGTATCGTACCATACACATATAAGTCTGTAATATACACAGTTAACATGACTATTAAGTATTCAAGGTTATATTTGTACTATGCCAGAGCTCTAGAGGCATAGTGTCAAGAAGCTGTGCTGTAATCCTGAAGGCACATGGTTCAAGGCCACCAGATACTCCATGGGAGAAGGATGGACAATCTCCTCTTGTGTGATAACTACCTCTGAAAACCCACTGGAGGGTCACTTATGGCTTGGTTCTGAGTTTACAATACACAACAACAACATGCCATCATACACCTCACACTTTTTAGACAAGCAGCAAGAGATACACACGTCGCACATAGAAATCTGTTGCACTTGTTACATCCCACCCTCCAGTAGGGATTTCTGAACACTAGTGACTTTGTGGTAAGGAGTTTTGCTGTCAAAGTAAAGGCAGGTGGTTTGAATCCACTATCAACTCCACGGAAGAAAGATGGCCAATCTCTTCCCGTGCAATTTACCTTCTCTGAAAACCCACTGCAGGGCCAGTTATGAAGTAGTTTCAACAGCATGTAGCAACCATCACTAAACTTAAGGTACCATGATCATGACGTCCATGCAGTAAGACATCGCCTGACTGGATGTCAAGTGGGACATGACTGTAGTGATAACGTGTTTATTCTGATGTTGTATACCTTCTGTACTTTGACTGTGATATCAGGCGGCATGTGGAGGTAATGATTAATTCCCTCATGTATTGCTCATAGGGCCTCGGCTGTTGACATTTTTATAGCTCTGTAATGGAGTATGGTAGGAGGAATGATTCACAATAATGTAAATGTTTTTCAGAATTTGCAACTAACCTTTAGTAAAATGCCAAATTGTCTTCAAAGGAAGAGGGGAAATGAATGCTGCTATTTTCTGCTGCTTTTTAAAGAAGAAAGTTGCTGAATATAAACTTTGGTGCTGCTATAAACTATGTCCATATCTTTAGTTATGCCATTTTTATAAAACTAAATCAGAATAGAGATATTAAATAAACCATTTCTATATGAGGAAGGTTCTTTTTAGATGGGCATTTCTAGAAATGAAGTCTCGAAACAGAAATACTTGAGCTAAATAGAGAAAGAAATCTTTCATTTCCTAGATCATTGCCTCTATTACCATAGTTGACCTTTGAACCACGTGAGGATAAGGGTGTCATCTTCTTAGAGTCACAAACCTAATGATAACATTTGGCCTAACCACCCTGATCACTCTCCCATCCTAGGCTGTGATCTTCAAGGGAAACAATCATCAAGTCTTTCTCCCACAGAGTGGTTGGAATATTCAGAAAGCCAACCTTTCCATTGGTTGGCACCTGAGTATTTAATCATGGTGCCACCAGGACTCCATGTACTAAAGGGTTTTAGAAGGAAGGAAGGACATAAAGAGACTGGGATGACTTTTGTAAGTTTCATCCTATCTGCAGAGAATATTATTGCTGCTATTGTTAGGTGCCATCGAGTGAATTACAACTACTCCCAGCAACCCTGTGAACAACAGATCTGAACTCTTTCCTATTCTGCACCATCCTCCTCATCTCCGACACACTCACACTCACTCCTGCAGTCACTGTGTCAGGCCAACTGGTTGAAGGTCGTCTTCTTTCTTCTTCCATCCCTCCTCCTTTCCAAGCATGATGTCCTTCTCCAAAAATAGCCTCAACTAGCAACATGCCCAAAGTATGCTAGATGAAGCTTTGACACCCTTACTTCCAAGGAGCAATTTGGCTTCACACTGCAGCCTTCCATGGATTATGCATCAATGTCAAGAAAACAAAAATTCTCAACACTGCACCAATAGGCGACAGGATAGGTGGAGAAAAGACTGAAATTGTCAACCTCTTCATCTTACTTGGATTCACAATCAATGCACATGGTACCAGAAGTTAGGAGCTGTATTGCATAGCAAAAGTCTGCAGTCAGGGACCTCTCCAAATTACAGAGGAGCAATGCTGTTATTTTGAAGACTAAGGTGTGCCTGATTCAGGCCCATGGCCTTTCCAATCACTTGCTATGCATCTGAGAGCTGGACAATGACTAAAGATGACAGAAGAAAAATTGATGCCTTTTATCGGCTCCTGGAGGAGAGTGCTAAATTATCCCATGGATAGGCAAAAGAACAGGAGGCAGATAAGTCTTAGAGAAAATGAAGCAGAGTGTATAAAAAGGGGTCAAATTACTGCAGCATTTGGATGAAAAAGGAGGGGAGCTTGGATAGCTTGGATGATGAAGGGAGAAGGGGGTTTATGGATAACTCTGTTTCCCCACAAAATAGCATGGTGGTAAGTTATCAGTAAAAGATTGAAATTAAAATAGTCCCTATAGTTCTCAGCTGAATTAAACTCAGGTTTCTATAGTTCTCAGCTAAGTTAAACTCAGGAATTTTTCCATTGTCCCTGGTAGAGCCCCACACCCAGCTGTATCCAAGGCAACAGTATTTCAAGAATGGCTAGCAGAAGGGCAGAGCAAACAAGCAGAGATTGTTTCTCAACTGATAACCCATGTGCCTTTGTTTCCCGACTGATAACCAATGTATCTTGTGCTTTTCCACTGCCCTGGAGTTTGAACTCATTGTATACTTAAGAATTTGTGACACCACCCTATAGTTAAAGATCTATCTAACTGCTACATGTGCTACGTGACTGCCGCAAGTGCTACGTGCAAAAATGCTGTGTAAACCCTGAGCGAACACTGAACCAATGAATTCAAACTGTGCTTTCATCACCCAATGAGAAGCTGATACCCAGTTGTATCCCCCTAAAGTGTATAAAAAAACCCAACTTTGTCTGCTCGTGGTCGGCTCCTCTATCTCTTGCCAGAGATAAGAGTTGGCTGGGAGCTCCGCAATAAACCTCTTATCTCTTGCTGTTGAATCAAGCCGGTGTCTTGGAGTCTTGGGTCTTCGCAGTCCACTCGGGACAGAACAGGACCAGCGGTTCGGGGGTCCTTCAATCAGCAGCACTGCAGTTATTGAGAGGGTCTCGGTCCCCGCATCCCTGTGGAAAGGTCTTTGCCTATGACAGCTTCATTTCTGAAACACTGAGGCAGGGTGCCTGTCCTCAGACTTCTTTGTACCAGTGTGGGAAGCACTCCATGGCCACCCAATAGGCACCTGTCTAATCACAAAGGGAGCACTAGTGGCCTAGTGGTAAGATGCTGTGCTGCAATTCCAAAGGTACATGGTTCTAATCTGCCAGCTACAGATTGTATGGACAATCTCCTCCCACGAGATTAACTGCCTCTGAAAATCCACTGGATGGTCAGCTATGTATGGGTTGATGATCCACAAAAAACAATCACAAAGAAATAAAAACTAGTTGCCTTCAATTGGATTCTGGCTCCCAGCAAAACTATTAGCCACAGGGTTTTTAATGACAAGGTTTTCAGAAGTGAATCACGAGGACTTTCTTCCGAGGTGTCTTTGGTGGACACGGACATCCAACCTTTTGGCAAGCAGCCAGACGCAGTAACGTTTTGCACCACCTACATACGCCTCTTCAATTATACGCTACTTAAATCCCCAGAAGCCTTTCCTGGACCATTGAGAGCGACACTTAATCCTCATTCACTGTTCTGGACACTTTCTCACACACGTACTCCCATCCTTCCAGCACATGATTCCTCCTTGTGACTGATGTCCTTTCTCAAGATTTAGCAGTTCCTGGATGGGCCCCACTGGAATCTGTGGTGTCCCCACTAATGAATCACTCTCAGCTTTCATTCAAGCAGTAGATGATCTTAGACTGCCAACCGATGGCTACCACTTCTGTTTCCTTAAAACCCCTGCGGTTCTTCAAGTATTTTCCCTTGGCAAAAATATATTCATTGTCTCCTCTACCCACCCCTCCTATGAGGTGCGGCGCTGCATGAACAAATGCCAGGTGGTGAGAGTTCTCAGTGTAACCAAAGGATCTCTGGCCTCCCTGTTTTACTATTTAGATTCTGAAGCTCCATTTATTGCCCTTTGCAGAGAGCATTTCAGGTAAGTAACGGAGCATTCATTGTTCATCGTCAGAGCTCTGACTTTAGCATAAGTTACTTGAGTAAAAGCAGACATTTTGAATTCAATCCATGAGGCCAAATTGTTGAAATAAGTAAGCACTTATATTAATTAGTGGCATCCCACTTCCAGAGAGTATAGTGTTGATGTTTAAGATTTTGTAAACCCCAAAAGTATTTATTAACTAGAAAACCACAGCCCTGGAAAATAATTACACCAAGCCACTGTACTGACACAGAACCCGAATACTTATCCAATTATATATTAAAGTATCACATTGTCAAGCCCATTGCCAGAGCAGGATTGGGAAACTTGGCCAGCATCCTAATTTGGACCAGGCATTACTCAATTGACTGTCCGGTCGATGGTCTTAAGAGAATCCCCACACACTATATAAAATTTGAACAAACCAAGGTATAAAATTACTTTAATTGGTTGCAGGTTTTCTGTTGAAACCTTGTTAGGAGAAGTTCAGCCAAGAGTAGTGGTGCCTCATAGTTCTATAAAGAGTTGATTTCTATTCATAAATTCAATTAATAAAAAGGACCCTCCTCCCCTTTCTCAACACACAGGGTTTCCTAGAACCACGCTGCTTCCTGACTGGAACAATCACAGGTCCATTGAGAAGCAAGATGCAAGAGCTCCTGGAGCTGATACTGATTTGCTGTTTTGGAGGAAAGGAGCCCTGTTGGTGCAGTCTGTAGGGAGTTATGCTAATAACCCAAAGGCAGCACCTCTCTGCTGGTTCAAATCCACCAGCAGCTCCATGAAGGAAAATAGGTATTTGTAATGTAAAACAGGCACTGAAAGTAAGCAAGGGAGCTTTTTATTGGGAGCTGTCAGGCAGGATTTGCTCTCTTGGGCCTGAGAGGGGCAGCAAAGGGCAGGGAAGTCACACAGGGGGTTTTTAACCAGCTGGTGGGAATGGGCTGTCTCTTGGGAGAGGAAGTGGTTGTGGAGCTCACGGATTGGCGGCAGCTCTTGTAAGTGAGGTAGGTTGTTGCATGGGATTCACTGAGTCAGCCCTGCAGGCCTATCAGAATTCTCCTCCTTTTTTCTGGAGGGTCCACAATGAATCTGTTCTGACTTGATGGCAAAAAGTGGAGCTGACTTTTGAGGAAGGAATCCCTGAATGGCACATATATGATCAACAAGCTCAACCGGTACCCAAAAGATTAGAGGTTCAAACTCACCCAGTGATGCCTCAGAAGAAAAGCCTGGCGATCAACTGTTGAACCATTGGCCATTAAAAACTGTAGGGAGGGCAGTTCTCCTCTAATACACATGGATTACCATAACTCTGAGTAGATTTGATGGGGACGTTTTCTCCTTTCAAGGTCATTGGTATGTAGCACCAGAGTTCCCTTTGATATGTACAGTGTAAAGTATAAACTTGACTACTTTTTAGGACATTCATTGCTAACTTGTCTCATAGCCTAGTACAAAGAATCTGGATTTTATAACATGAGGTTTATCTCACTTAACACTTGGATGTCCCCTTGGCATTTGAGTGAAAACTCCATTAATGATAGCATGCTGACCAGGGTCTGCTCAAAAAGATCTGTTTTGTCTTCTTTTAAGATTTTAGTAAGCCCTTGGCCATATCTAATCTGATGACAGGAAACTACTCAAACGTATATCGTTGAAATGATCCAATCGAGCAGCCCCAGTCTCAATATGCTCACTGTCTGCTGGGTCTCATGCCCAGTGGGCTTTCAAAGCATTTATCAAATGATCTTTTAGTTGAACAGGATCATCATTCTTCCTTTTCACATGACACCCTGAAAGGTCCTAACAACTGAAACCACTCAGCTAATGTCACATGGCTAATGAGAAGCAGGATTTGTTAGGAACAGAGAAAGTTTACTGGCTCCTCACAGTCTCCGGGATCCACTTGATAAACCCTGGGCAACTCCCTCTGCTTTAACATTTCTGAAGACATGGGTGATAAAGTGGCTCAAAATAGCAAACTGAAGTTGCAAAAGGAACTCAGACTCCAACGTGGGATCCAGGCCCAGCTGGGGCACCTCCCTGGCCAAAAGCCAAGGGAGCAAATGTATCTCAAGGCAGCTCTGTCCCTTACCTGCAGCTTGAGGTCCTGCAGCAGATAGGAGATGGGTGAAGTCACAGAGAGATTCCCACCAACTTCATTTCTTTAGGCACCTTGGTTTTAAACCCATGTTCACCAAGAAAGGAGATAGAAACACTTTCTAAAGAGGAGGTTGTGATGAGCAAATTTCCCATCATAAAGTTATAAGAAGAAAACATTTATTCAAAAAGCAATTTCTATGGCCAGTCAAGCTGAACCCTATTTCAGATACTGGTGTTAGAGAAAGAATGTTGTTGTTAAGTGTCATCAAGTCATAGATGACTCATAGAGACCCTATGAACAAAATACCTGAACACTTGTAAATCTTTCACTGTTTCTCCACATTCACAGAATTTCCAGAGACAAGCTATTTCCGAAGGGGATGCCACTCTTGCTTCCAACCCTGTTTTACTCTGGGAGCTCCACCAAACACTGTCTACCATGGGGAACCATTATCACATTTGATGCATCAGTGACACAGTGTTTATTTAACATCACAGCAACCACGAGTTACCTCTGTACAACAAATGGACAGACCAAAAGCAATTAAAACCAGGCCTGAGGGCCGTAGGTTAAAATTATCCACCTTTGGCTTGATAGTGTAACTTTCTATCCACTAGGCCAACAGAGCTCTCTCTCTGACTCACAGCCATTCTATGAACAAAATATCTAACCTTTGCCCTATCCGATGCCATCTTCACAATCCAGAGACACGCTCGAGCCCATTGCTACTGTCACTGTATCAATCCATCATGTTCAAGATTCTCCTTTCCTCTGAGCTTCCACTTCTCCCAGCATGAAGCCATTTCCCAAGGACTAGACCCTGTTCTCCTTTAATCAGAGTGATCTCCACCTGTGGTACCAAAACAAGAAATGGGAGAAGGTACATGGCCAATATTCACTTTGTCTAGGATCTCCTCAACATTTTGTTTCATATTTGCTCCAGCCACTATATGGCTTCCTCTTTTCAAAGGTACCCTGCAGAGTCTTTGGAAGCATAATTCTGGCAAGGGAATGCTTCCTGAGAAGGGTGGCATGTTTCTACTGATGGGGGGTAGGGGTAAGTTAACTCAACCAGGCAATAGAAAAAAGCCCATGGCCCACAACCAACTTGGAGTAATTACACACACAGCTTCAGAATTCCATGTAAAAAAATGCAGGTTTGGGTCTCAGCCAGTGCATCTCACATATGGTTACTACCTGTCTCTAAATGAGGGCTTATATGTTGCTTTTACAATAAAATGTTCATGGAATTTCCAGATTAGAAGGGATGAGGAAGAAGGAATGGGAGTCTACTTCTGAAAATCAATGAGTGAAAAACCTGTAATAGCACAACCTTCTAGTAACTATGGAGAGGGAGATGGTGCAAGACTGGGTGGTGTTTTGTCCACTGGGCATGGAGTGGACGTGACAGATGTTAGTCTCACTCACCACTAGCAACAATCTGCTAACTGGAGGCCTATGACTGAGATGTGGTTGTTGCTATGTGCCATCGAGTCATTTGCGACTCATAGCGACCCTATGCACAACAGCCCTAAACCCTGCTCTATCCTGCGCCAACTGCACTGCCTCTGACACACCCATCCCGATTACCCCAGTCACTGAATCAATCCACCTCATAGAGGGTCTTCCCCTCCTGCGCTGTCTCTCCACCCTCCCAAGCATGATGTCCCTCTCTAAGGACCCGTCCCTCCTGGCAACATGTCCAAAGTATGTCAGACGAAGCCCCAGAATCCTTGCCTCCAAGGAGTAGCTTGGTTTAATCCTCTCCAAGATGAATCTGTTTGTTTTCCTGGCAGTCCATGGTACATTCAGTACTCTTCTCCAGCACCACAGCTCAAAGGCGTCCATTCTCTTTCTGTCCTCCCTAGTCATTGTCCAACTCTCTGATGCATAACAAGCAATTGCAAATACCATGACTGAGATAGAGTTGAAAAACCAAAAGAGGCAAGAGCTGAGGTGAAAAGCAGAGGAAAGTCACTTCCCTCAGCAGTAGAGGTGCAAATGCTGGAAGGAAGAGGAACTGAGCCTCTCAGACGATTATGTCACCATCATTAAGCACCTACACTGAAGGAGGTAGAATTTAATTAGAATTATAATCAGATGCACTAAATTTCATCTCACATATTTAGGGCACATGGTCAGGAGAGGCCAATCTTTGGAAAAAGCCATCATGCCAAGAAAGGTGGAGGACCCACGAAAGAGAGGAAGACCTTCGACAAGATTGAGTGTAACAATGTGTTCGAGCTTATCGGAAAGATTGAGGATGGTGAATTGTATTCAACTTGATGGCACCCACCAATAACAAATCCAGACACCTTCAGGTTGAAGGTGGACAGCCCCAAACAAAGGGACACCTCCTCTAAGCACGGCCAATGCCACACACACATGGCTCCATTTCTGCTTACCTGGCCTCTTCTCTCTGAAAAAACCTCAGGCCCTGCAAGCAGGAACTTTTCCAACAAAAAGCAGATGAATGGCAAGCTACTTGCGCAAGGACTGACCACTCCTTGGCAGCGAGGACTGGGGCTGACCTCGTGAGATTTTCCCCCAAATGCTCACCACCATATGGTTGGTAGAGCTAAAAGAGCTACCCCAGCACCATCCGGACAGGTGCCTGGCTCCAGGACTCACACACTGGCAGTTGAAAAACAACTAATATTCAAAATGTATTCCGAAGGTACTACTGGCCATGCCACTGGCTTAGGCCTGGTTTCCCCTTTCAATGGGAAGGGTGTTCTGTCTCTGTATACAAAACTGCACCTCCTGAAGCTGCAGTTCCTCCCCCCACACACACACACACCCAGCTGGGAAGGGATGAGTTACGGACCCTCTGTCATTTGCAAGCCTGTTCCTTTCTGCTGAAGCTGTGCTAGGACCCTTCAAAGAACTGGCCCCTGTGAGTTGCACCAACAAATGAGGAGCCAACCTTTCCCAAATGCCTCTATTTCATCTAAAAGCCTCTCTTTAGTGAAGCCTGGAATGTGGCTGAAATCCTATGCTTATCATGCATGACAGCAGATCTTTTTCAGAGAGGATTTCAAACACTTACAAAGAGAGGGAGAGAATACTTTAAAAGAAAGATGCTGAGATTTTTCTCGTTATGGGCTCCAAAGCAAACTGCAAACATATGCAATGCCAAGTTCATTACTATTTCATGGAAACTATCAGGACAGGAAACAAGTATCTTCACCTTTCGCAGTTTCCTACTGAGCCTCTAACTTCCTAGTTATTACTACTGTTTAAGAGACACTGTAGGAAGAGCTATGAATGGGGTGGGGGAGGAGACAACTCTAAATATTTAATATTGATATTAATCTGAATATATTCTTGTCTGGAATTCTAACTTAATGGGGAGGGGAAACCTTCATAAAAATCTTTTAAAAGCCCTAGTCTTTTGATGGAATTTTCAATTGCCTCCTGAGTGTCTGAAAGTTGGACAATGCATAAGGATGACGGAAGAAGACCTGATGCCTTTGAATTGTGGTGTTGGAGAAGCAGACTGAATATTCCATTGGCTGCCAAGAGAATAAGCTGGTCAGTCCTGGAGAAAGAGAAACCAGAGTGCTTCTTGGAGAGAAGGATGGTGAAACTCTGTCTCTCACTCTTTGGACATGTTCTCAGAAGGGGCTGGTCCTTGGGAAAAGACATCATGCCAGGAAAGGTGGAGGGTGAGCACAGGACAGGAAGATGCTCATCAAGACGGATTAACACAGCGACTGTAAGAATGGGTTGGAACATATCAGAGACTGTGGGGATGGCATGGGATAGGGCAAGGTTCAAAACTGTTGTGTTTAGTTGGAGTCTATTTGAAGGCACCTAACAACAACAATAACAACAACAATCTTTTTATGAGGGGGCTCTGGGGCACAGTCCTCAGGGAAATGCACAACCTTTGCTAATGCAAATGTGATGCTTTTCTAGTGATTTGGAACCACTGGTGTTTCTGAAGGAGAAAGATGGGCAATCTCCTCCCATGTCATTTAAAGACTCCCCAAAACTCACTGGAGGGCCAGATATGAGTTTGGTTTTGACTCAGTGGGAATAATTTTGAGGGATATTTGTTGATTTTTAATCCATTGATGAATCTCACCCTGGTTCTAGGGGTTTAAGTGGGTTGATTTGTGGGACTTCTAAGACTAAAATCTTTAAATATACACCTGAAAGAAGAAATCTTAAAAATTGTCACCATCAGTTTGGCATACTCAGTGACTTGTTTGTTGTAGCGAAAGTGGAATTTATGCCACTATCATTTCAAATATGAGCAGGGCCACCCACAATGGACACATTTCAAGATAATTTACAGATTAAGAAACTAAGGTCTGGTAAAAATCATCTGAAAAATCAACCAGTAAAAATTCTATGGGTCACAACAGTGTACTGTCTGGTTAAGGGCAATAAAATTATTCTTCTGGGTTTTAGAAGTACTCAAAATATACATCAATGGAGTGTTGTGTTGTGTTTTGTTTTTTTTTTTTTTTAATTAAAAAAACCCAAACACTATGGGTGCGAAGGATGGCTAAGCTTCATCTCACATACTGGACCCATAGACGACATCATGATTGTTGTTGTGTACCATCAAGTTGGAACCAAGCCATAGAGGACCCTCTGGTAGATTTTCACAGACATTTAATCGCACTGGAGGAAACTGCCAATCCTGATACATGGAGAAACAATTTAAACTGTCAACGACTTCATCTTATTTGGATCCACAATCAATGCACTTGGTATCAGCAGTCAGGAGATCAGGAGGCATATTACACTGGGAAAGTCTGCAGTCATGGATCTCTTCAAATTCTTGAAGAGCAATAATGTTAGAAGATTAGTGTTCCTGATTCAGACCATGGACTTTTCAATCACTTGCTATACTGTTTAGAGCTAGACAACGAATAAGAAGATGGTAGAAGAATTGATGCCTAGAAACTGTAGTGTTGTAGAAGAGTACTAAATATTCTGTGAGTTGCCACAGAATGCGACTTGGAGAAGGTGCAGTCAGAGTGATCCTTGGAAGTCAAGATGGTAAAGCTTCATCTCACATACTTTATTCTCATAGATGCTGTTCCTTGAAGAGGGAGAACATGCTTCAAAAGGTGGAGGGAGGGCGAGCAAAAGAGAAGATCATCCTCAACCAGGTGGATTGACACAGGGACCACAGCAACAGACCCAAGTGTGTCCAAGATTGTGAGGATGATACAGGACAGGACAGGCTTCAGAGTTGTTGTTCTTGAGGTTGTTGTAAGTCATACTTGATTTGATGTCACCTAACAATGACAATTACAACAACATCATTTATCGATCAAGAGATAAATACTTGGTTGTTCTGAGAACCAGGAGATTGACAAAGATGTGTAAAGCTCTTCAATCAAGCATCCACGTGTCTTGTGTATCTGTAGTCCTTCTACTATGTTGGTTTCAAGGGATACCAAACCCTGGCTTGAATGTTCCAACTTTAAAGGTATCCTTGTTCCCTAAGAAAACTAACTGGAAGCTTTTAGGGGATGCCATTCTTTTTCAGCCTGACTCTATTCATGTAACTTCTGGTTTTAAGTTGTATCTCCAGTTTGTCGATTAACACAGCACAAAACTGAAACGTTCCTTATGAAGTTGACCTTTAAAGACTCTTCACATCACACAGTTCCTGGAAGCATTCCTCGTAAGCTTCATGTTACTTTTCTCCCCTTTGTACTCCATGACCTTTGCATCGCTGAGGATGAAGCTAAGAAATAAATATTGAGGAACACAAATGAGCGACAGGGCATGGGTGCATCCTTAACCTCATGGTAGATGACGTCGTTCTCTTCATTTCTGTCTTAAATTTGTGAATATGAATAAAGCTACTGTGTGTTCTAAAATAAGTACTGAATCTACTGGATGCCCAGGCACATAAGCTTGGATTTAAGGTATTTAATTTATATTTTACACCTTTTCCTTTGAAAATTTCCCACTATATATTTATTCCCAGTGGTCCAGCCCCTTATGATTCTTTTTAAATGCTGATCATCACCCGAGCCATTTTCTCACCTTCCTGTCCTTTCATTTACACATTTAGTTCTGCCTCTAGCCCGTAATGAAAATGTTGGCCAAGAATAAACAATTAAGAGATCTCATATTCTTCTATTGCTTGACCACCAATGTAACCTCAGATGGTAACTATGCATTCTTTGAGCACATTCTTTTAACCAGTCATTGGTTTACCTAATGGTCTTCTCTCTTGTGTGTTGTTCTACATCTCCATTCACATTAATTGTTTATCTCCGGGTTTTGCTGCTGTTACCTGTTAGTGAGTTGATTCTTACCCACAGCTACCCTACACACAGTAGAATAAAGCAACACCCAATTTTGCTCCATTCTCACAATCGTTGCTATATCGAAGCCCATTCTTCAACCATTGTGTCAATCCATTTCATCAAAGACCTTTCTCTTTTTGCTTTACCACACATGAAATCGTGTCTTCCAGGAACTGATCCCTCCTATTTACATGTCCAAAGTATGTAAAACCAAATGATGCCACCTTCCCTTCTCTGGGGCACGACAACTATACTTGTTTAGGAGATCTGTTCGTTCTTCAGGCAGTCCATGTTCAAGTCAATATTCTTTATTATAATTCAAAAGCAATGATCCTTCTTTGGTTTTCTTTAATCATTGTTCTGGTTTCACATGCAAATGATGCAACAAAAAAACTCTATGACTTAGATCCTATCTACCTTGGTCCGTAAAGTAATAGCTTAGCTTTTAAACACTATATAGATTCAACTTTTACAACAGATTTGCCAAGATGTCATTTTACATTTTTGTCTGCTACGCCCACTGTCATTTATTGTATATATAAATAAAACCACATCCTTGACGACATCAATCTTTCTGCATTTATCATGATCGGGCTTTGTTTCTTATTAGCTGTGGAACTTTGGGGGTTTTCTATGTTAAGACAAAACCCACGGAGGGATATAGTGTTTAAAATTCATCAGTGCTTCAAGTCTTTTCCTCTTTCAACAAGCAAAGTTGCGTCATCAGTGTATCTCAGGTGGTTGATGAGTATTCCTTCAATTCTGGTGTGTTGTTGTTCTTCACATAGCCCATACTCTAGGACTAATTTTCTCTGCAGACACATTGAATAAGTATGGTAGAAAGCTACAACCCTAACACATATCCTTTTTAGATTTTAAACCATGCCGTATCCACTGTCCATACAATTGCCTTTTGGTCTATGGATGTGTTCTACATGAACATTAAGTGTCCTGGAATTCTCATTTTTTGAAGTACTGTGTCCTTTGCCAAGAACTTAAAGTTCAAATCAAAGGAAGAAGTTGATTTAAGGTAGTCCAGGTTACCTAATTTTTTTTCCCTCTGACTTAATATTCTAACAACTTTGGAAAACAAGTTATAACTTCATCCTTCCATGTTATCCTAGTTTTGCCCATGATTTTAATTTCACTCCCTCCAGATAATTTATTCTCTGCTGAGGTCACTACTGAGGTCACTGCTGAGGGCATATGGAAATGTGTTGTGATAATAGGAGTAGGAAAGATCCAGAGATACTAAGCATATTGCAGTGTGCAAAGAATTGTCCATCTCCAGATGTCAAGAACATCGCTACTGAGAAACTCAATTCTGTACCACACATTTGAATGAATGATTGTGATGCATGAATACAGAATGTCCCCTGTGTATTATCTCCAAGTCGTTTACTTTCCCATAGCAAGCTAAATGAAGCCTGTCAGTTAAAAAAAAAAAAGCTCTATATTATCAAAGTTAAATTTATGGACATCCAGTTGTTTAAAAAAAAAAAAAAAACAAAAAAACCCCAACAAAACAAAAAAACAACCACACCAAAAACCAAAACACCAACACCACAACAACAAACCAACAAAACTGCATCAAGCATCTGCTAGCCCAAGATCAGATCAGATCCCATAGTATATGCATCCCAGGATGCTGCTGTCCTTTGGAGCTCGCTGCTCGGACACCCACCGCTTGCCCTTCCCCTGCCTTTCTTCATCATCACCTGTTCAGTGATGGGTAAGCTTTCTTGTTCTTCCTTCTCATCTTCCCAGAGTTCTTTATTATGTCTTCTTTCCCTTCCTGGGGACCCTCTGCACTGCTTTGCTTCTTTAAGACTTCATGTTCAGAGGAAATTGTCTACTCTGTGCTAAGCATCCCTGGCAGTGCAGCATTTAATTGCTAACTCAAAGATTCGTGATTTGAACACAGTGGGGCAGGGAAGCTTTGTCAATCTGCTCCCAAGAACAAAAATGTTTCAGACCACTGTTGTAAAAAGCTAAAGAAAGGTTTACCCACAGAGAGAATTATTCTGGTATGGCTGTCAGGGAGGAGAAGAGGAAATTAATTAATAGATAACAAATGAGTAAAGGGAAGGATATGAAACAAATGGATGATCGGACATTGTGCATTTTGTAATTGATGTTATGGAACTAAATGTACGTGAATAAATGATTGGAGTGGGAAAAAAAAACCACACAAAAAAACCTAACATACTTTTTTAAACTTTCAGGCAAATCATAATTAAGAAACACAAACCCAAAAAGAATAGCCTAAGATACCCTATGAAAGAGTTTTATTCCATCATACAAAGTCACTCGGAATTGCTATCAACTTGACAGCATTAATAACACTATGCACTGGGCATGTAATAGTTTCCAGTGACAATAAAATAAATAATCTCTCCACCATTATGGAACTCACAGTCAAGAGGGGAACAGCAGACACCTAAAGATGGGTGACTTACATACCCTAGATATATTAGATTCTGCACTGAACTCTCCAGTTTAAGAATTGCAAGGATTCACCTTCTCCCCTTTTTGGAAAGAGTGGAATAGTGTTTGCTCATAGCTACTGTGTGCTGAGGCTTAGAAAGTAAAAAAGATAACAAAGACCTCTTTTCACCCAAACCTACATCCATTCAGAACACACAAAGCCAGGATGAAATAAGGCTGACATACAGAAGGAAGAGTGCGCAGGAGTAAAGAAACTAATTCCAGTCAGGAAATTCAGAAAGGCTTCATGGGGAAACGTTTCTTTTATCTGGGCCTTGATATACCTATAACATCAGGTACAATGAGGGAAAAGATATGGAAGAAAGTTTGATGACCCAAGGAGTCTGCAATTTTGTTAGAGGTCAGATCACAAGTAAGTGCAGAGAAATAGGATATGACATTGAATAATAAACCACACTGGTTGTTTCCAAGTGTAAAATGCCAATAGAAGGAAAACCTGCTTAGAGGCGCTAAGATTTGAATTGAGAGCGGGAAAATGAGGATGTGTGAGCTTTGGGGCAGACAGAATGCAGTAGAACACTCAAGAGAGGGCGATAAGAGAGAATTAGGCAGGGCCCTGGGAATAGAAAACAAGCATAAAAATGGGCTGGAGAAGCTGCTAAATTAGACTGGCTGAGGGGAGAAAGCGTCAGTGACGGGACCAGTATAGAGTGAGGTCAGGAGGTCGGTAATATCAGGATGGAGCAAAACCTTTAAAATACTAAGCTAAAGGGTTTGGATGAGCAATGAGGAGTCAGTAAAGGCTTCCTTACAGAAGGTGGCAGAAAGGACAAGTATTTCCTCATAATTAGTATGAAAACGCTACTGAACCTCATATGTTTATCCAGATCTTACTCCTGTAGGTTTTGCTTCAGAACCATCTTTCCCTTTATAACTTCCTTGATATTTTCAGAGAGGTTTTGCTGTTTCTTTACCTTTCAGCTCCTATGGTGCTGAGTTTGCTTCTTTCCTGGTACCTATCATTGGATAATCTCATGCCTCTGCTTTATTGCTGTGTTGTCTCCTATGTAAGGACAGTGATACTGAGATCTTAAAAGTTTTAAAAGAAAATGCGATCGAATCCTTAGAGACTGTGATGTGAACTGAGCTACAAAGTTGTAAATAAAAGGGAACATGTTTGGGGCTACATTCATTATCGTTCACATCATTTTATCAACATCCTTATCTCTTTCAATGGCCTGACTATTTGACAGGCCACTTAGGACTCTAAAGATCCTCCATTACCCCTGTCCCCAAAAGCGTTTACCAGGTGGGTTGATGCAGTGACTGTGATAATAGGCTGGAGTTTATCAGAGATTGTGAAGCTGACATCAGTGATTATGAGGATAGGGCAGTTGTTGATAGAGTCGCTATGAGTTGTACTCAAATCAACTTAAGAACAACAACAAAAACAACTATGTTTAATAAGGAAAGAAGATTCAGCAACTCCTTTTAAGAGGCTCCAATGTCTTTAGGATAATAAATTTGGGAAAGCCAACCAAGAAGTAATGTTAGCTGGGGTGACCAAAATAGTACATACACTTGTACTAAAGACATTAAAGTTGTTTTTATTTCTTCCTCTTTTCCTGTTTGTTTAGTTTTAACAGAACTGATTTAAAAAACAACAACAACAAAACACACAACAAAAACCCCAAAATATAAAAAAATACACACTGGCTTAATTTAACCAAAAATGTCTTAAAGAAATACCTGTAAATGAAAAGGGGGAAAGTGGCTTATTTTACTAAGTGTATTATCATTGTTCAGTCAGCACTCACACAACACAATAACAACCAACACTCTGGGAACCAGCAGCCAGGAAATTTAAAGCTGAATTGCATTGGGAAAGTCTGCTATCAGAGACCTCTCTAAAGTACTGAAGAGCAACGATGTCCATCTGGAGACTAAAGTGCGCCTGATCCAGGCCATTGTCTTTGCAATTGCTTGCTCTACATCAGAGAACTGGACAATAACTAGGGATGATAGCAGGAGTATTGATGCCTTTGAGCTGTGGTATTGGAGAAGAGCTCTGAATATACCACGGACTGCTAGGAGAACAAACAGGTTCATCCTGGAGAGGGTGAAGCAGGCTGCTCCTTGGAGGTAAGGATTCTGAAGGTTCATCTGACATACTTTGGGCATGTTGCAAGGAGGGACTGGTCCTTTGAGAGGGACATCATGCTTGGAAAGTTGGAGGACAGCACAGGAAAGGAAGACCCTCGATGAGATGGACTGATTCAGTGACTGGGATAAGGGGTGTAGGTGTATCAGTGACAGTAATATTGGCATGGGATAGAACAGGGTATAGGGCTGTTGTGCATGGGATTGCTATGAGTCACAGGAGACTTGACAACACATAACAACAACAAACTACATAATCATTGTTAATCCAAAAGCACAAGAAAATTTCAAGTTTTATGTCAATTTTTTTGAGAAAATATTATTCTTTATGAGCATAGAGAATGAAAATCAAGAAAAATTATTAACAAAATGATGACTGGTTAAGAGGAAAACGGAAAGTAAAACTATATTAGGGTTGTTGTTATTATTATTTTATTATTATTATTATTATTTTTACTCTTAAAACAGCTCTGATAACTTTGTCTATAGGAAATGTCACTGCTGACTCAAAGGTTATGCAGCTCCGGCTGCTCAAATCCACCAGCACCTCTAAGAAAGAGGGGAAAGTTCATGCCTGAGATTTACAGCCTCGGAAACTCAATGGAGTGTCAGCTATGAGTTGGTTCTGACTCAACAGCAAGGAGTTTGAATGAAAAAAAAGAAATATAATAACAAGTGGTTGTGAACATGTGGAGAAATCGGAACCCTGACGTACTGACGATAAAATACTTTAGACAAAAAACAACAACTCTTTTTGGCAGTTCTTCAAATGTTAAACAGAAAGAGCCAATATTTAAAACAAACATAGTGTACACAAAAATAATATACTCAAAAGTAGTATCATTTATAACAGCCAAAAGTAAAAACAGCCCAAATGTTCAACAAATAATGAATTAAAGGATGACGTGTGTTGCAATCATATGATCGAGTATTACTTGGTGATAAAAAGAAAGGAAGCTCTGATGGATGCATTCACCCCATGGGAGAATCTTGAAAATATTACACCAAGTGAAAAGACAATCATGGTGCATCACATATGGTGGAAATCTATTTACCTGAAATCTTTCAAACAGGCAAAGTGGTGGAGATGGACAGTAGATTAATAGTTGGCAGAGGTAGGATGAGAGGAGAAGATAAAATGTGACTACTTATGGGTACGGGGTTTTCTGATGGGCAGATAAAAACCTTCTAACATTATGGTGATGGTTACACATCTGGGCATATACTAAAAACCACCAAATTTTGTGCCTTAAATGGGATGAATTACTGTATGTTAACTATATCTCAATAAATCTACTAGATATAAATGCACACAGAATGAAGAATGTGTGAGGATTTATGAAGGAGAAAGCAAAAAATGGTGATAGATTTTATAAAACATAATGCATGGGAATGATTGTATTAAACACTGTATGAATGAATAATAGTGTGAAACACAGTATATGAACTTTGTGAGCAAACCAATATTAAAAAAAAAGAAGAAGAAGAAGAAGAAATGGACAGGACAAAAAGATAGTCCTTGCCTTCAGGATTGTACACATTTCTCCTCTCCGATTCATCATCAAAGCTTTGGGTAGGTTTTGTGTGCCACTGAGTCAATTCTGAATCAGAGAGTTATGTGACAGAGAATAACTGAATCTAGGCTATAATATTTAAGGGCACAGATCACCAGATCTTTTCCCCTAAGAGTTGCTGTGGAATCAAACTAATTGACCTTTCCATTAGAAGCCAAGCAATTAACCACTGTGCCACCAAACCCCTTGCTTTGAATCAGGATACTTAAAAAAAATACGAATCTCCTTTACATCAAACACAACAAAAGAAAACTAACAATCCATCTTCTCAGTTCCTTAGGCCAAAACCCTAGAGTCATCTTTGATTCCTCTGTTTCCCATAATATATTTTCAGACTAAAAGTGCTGCGATATTGAAGAAAGAGTAATGATTCAAGAACATAACGTTAAGCTAGTTGTATGATGCTAAAAATAAATAGGACAGTTCCCTTTTCTCTCTTCTCTTTGGAGCCAGTTCAATACAAATACTGTTATTGTATACCATTGAATGAGCATGACTCAACGCCAACCCTCCAGAGGATTCTCAGAGGCCATAATCACAAGGGAAGAGCTTGTTCATCTTTACTCCTCAGAGTACTTGGTATATTAGACCTGCCTGCCTTTGGGTTGGCAGCACAACTCCTTACCCCTAAGCCTTTGGTGATGTTGATCTGCACCTAAGTTTGGCACTTCCATAGGATGGAAAAAGGAGCTCATGTAGCCTAGTGGTAAGGAGCTGTACTGTCAACCCAAAGTCTCATGGTTCAAATTCATCATCTCTTTTGTGGAAGAAAGATGGGCCATTTCCTCCCATGTGATTTACTGCCTTTGAGAACCTGCTAGAGGGTCAGCTATGAGTTGGTTCCAGCTATGTTGTTGGTAACAACAACAGACATAAGTTAGAAGGAATATGAACCCTCAAAAGTTTCTGGCATTGCTGGTGAGAGGGTCTATTGGTGTAAAACTTCTTAAGAAAACAATTGTCTCCTAAAGGACATATTTACATTATATCCTATTATACATGCCTGAGAATTTTTTATTTTTATTTTTTTTTTGTTGCCTGAGAAGCATTCTTGCACATGCAGAACAAATGCATGAGAAAGCTCATAGCAGTTCTGTTGACAACAGCAAAATTTACAAATGATCTCCTGATGTCCAGGATGGGTGAAGGATTGGATATATTCACACAATGGAATATTGCATAGTGTTTAAAACTAATGTACAAAAAGTGACACCCAACCATATGGACGGATCTCAACACTGTATTATCAAGTGGGGAACATTCCACCAATACAAAGCATGATGCTCTTTTAGATAAAGTTAAAAAAGAAAACTTCAAAAATATATGCTTTTGGGAGTCCTTAGAGATTCCTAAAACAATATGAAAAAAGAACAAGACAATGGCGATGGGTAACTCAGTGTGGGGGTGTCATGTTGTCAAGTCAGAAGGCGTTATCAAGTCAGCTCTGCTGTATGGCAATCCAGTGAGTATTGGGTAGACCACAGGGTTGACAATGGCTACATTTTTTTTGAAAGTAGGTCACCAAAGCTTTCTTTTTTTCAAGGCATCTATGAGTGAACACTTGAATCATTTGTTAGCAGTTCATTGCATTGACTATTTGCATTGCCTACGGATTGGTGCACCTGATACAGGCCATGGTCTTTGTTATACATCAGAGATTTATACAATGACCAGGGAGGACAGAAGGAGAATTGATGCCTTTGAGCTGTGGTGCTGGAGAAGAGTATTGAATGTACCATGGACTGCCAAGAAAACAAACAGATTAATCCTATAGAAGGTTAAACAAGGCTACTCCTTGGAGGCAAGGATTCTGGGGCTTTGTACATGTTGTAAGGAGGGACAACAGGTCCTTGGAGAGGGACATCATGCTTGGGAGGGTGGAGGGATGGTGTAGGAGGGGATGAGTCTCTATGAGGTGGATTGATTCAGTGACTGGGGTAATCGGGATGGGTGTGTCAGAGATAGTGCGATTGGCACAGGATAGAGCAGGGTTTAGGGCTGTTGTACAGGGTCGCTATAAGTCGCAAACGACTCGACGGCACATAACAACAACAACAACAACAACAGGGATTCTGGTGGCCTACCAGTAGAGAGTAGTACTAACCAACCCAAAGGCACACAGTTCAAATCCACTCACTGTTGCTTGGGAGAAACATGGGCAATAGCCTCCTGTGCCATTTCTTGCCTCTGAAAACCCATCGGAAGGTCAGCTCTTGAGTAACTTTGAACTCAGTGGCACAGAACAAGACGGACTGTCTCATTTAGTGTGGTGGATATTGTGTAAGTCCTAGTTTTGGTTTTGAGTGATATGCTTAACCACTCATTAAACATAACTACTTAACTAACTAACTAAAGCTGGCCATGTATGGAAATGCACCGAGATGGTCACCCTTTGGGCAACGCATCAGTCTACAACACAAAGTGACTGTAATTTCACTCAGACTGGAAACCCAGCTTCCATTACTAGAACCTCCGTAAGAATTATACCCCAGTAGCATTTGCCATGTGAAAGCACTGAAGATATTAATTGGATTCCAGATGTCTGAAATTGATGTATCCCTTCACTGCATCCCCCCTAGGATCTATTTTGCATCTCACACTTCACACAGGATGCTGTTCTTAATTAAAATTGCTCTGCCTTAAGAGCGTTATGTCTGTGAGATAGTCATCCAAACCTTCTCCTTGCCATAAATTTGCTCTTATGTCCTATTTCCAAAGCAAAAGTAATACTCACCTGGATGTTAATAAACATGACTGCAGGAGTAACATAAGTCATATCCTCAGATTTCCTAATTTCCTTCACCTCTTTGTTTATGTCGATTTCTACATCAAGACTATGTTCTGAGAGCTTTAAAGCTCCATTTCCACTCTGCTAGCCACTTCCGGGCCAACAAAACAAAGATGAGCTAAGAAACAAAGAAGAGTTCCCACTGAGTTCACCCCAACTCATAGTAACCCCTAATGGGCCACAATAGGATTATTCTCCATAGGATTTTAAATGGCTGGTTGTTTGGTTTTTTTTAAAGTAGATCACAAGGCATTTCTTCTGAGGTGCAGGTGGGTCATCTTGAACCTCCAAGCTTTAGGTCAGCGGTAAAGCTTATTAACTGTGTGCACCATCCCAGGACTTCATCAAATAGCAAGTTGTTGTTGTGTACCGTGGAGTCACAACCAAGCTATAGTTGACCCTTCAGCAGTAAATCACACAGGAGTTGATAGCCCATCTTTCTCCCATGGAACAGCTGGTAGCATAGTACCATGTACGTTTGCACCGGCAGCACAGTTCTGTACTACTGAGTCATCAGAGTGCCATTCAACAAATAGGACATTAGTTGCTATTTGGGTAGGAACCACGAACTACAAGAGGGAAGAAAAAACCACAAAACCAACACAACTAACACATTCATTTCCAAGCTAGTTTATTATTTTCTTTTTTTTTATATTAGCCATCGCTAAGTAACTCTACCTTACTGACATGGAAGCCATGCTGCCAATTTATCACCCCAAGAGCTGTGTGTGTCAGTTTCTCAGGCTATGTCTACCGGATGCCAGAATTAAAAATGTAAAAATCAGGCAAACTCATCTTTTTGGCACTCCTAAAGCAAGATTATCTGCTGATTAACTGTCCTTTCAGTTTGCAAATGATTATCTGGTCCTTGTGTAGAGATTAGCCCCTCTATGAATACAAGGAGTTTGATTGAGGGTTTAATTCTTCCGCCAAGAGGCAGTTAAATCAACAAGAACAAATATTATGCTATGGGAAATGGACCAGTGACCCAAATCAAGAGGGGAATATCTTCACTCTAAGACAGGGTAGTCCTCTGTTGAAGGGAAGCAGAAATATCAAAGGGTGGGGTAATGATGATGTAATTACATTGTTGTTGTTATTACTGTTAGAGCTCTATTAAATTCTTTGTCTGGCACTGTACTAAGCAAGTGCTTTATTGCTATTGGGTTGGAACCAACTTGTAGTTAACCCTCTAATGAATTTTCAGAGGCTGTAAACCACAGAGGAAAAGAGTGCCCATCTATCCTCCTTGGTTCAGCTGGTGGATTCAAACTGCCTGCCTTTAGGTAGGTATTGCAACTCCTTACCCACTAGGCTACCAGAGCTAACCACAGTGCAGAGATAATCTTTTCTAATCTGCATGAGAGCATCTGTTGTGTGGTGCTACCATTTTTACTTGCAACTGAGGAAACTGAGTCTCAGAAATGTGAGTGGGTGTTAGGCTCCAGGGCAGTTATTTAACCTGCACTACCTTTTTTCAGATAAGACTGCCTAACACTTGTTAATCAACAGAAACTACTTTGGAGTCTCTAAAATTTCTCTTTTGTAGAACTTAGCATAGAGAATCTGATGTGAATCACTTTAGAGTAAGTAGAGGTATAATGTTGTAACTATTATTTTTACAAAGAAAGAAATTACAGCCTAGAGAAATTAGGTGGCTATCTTGAGTCTTCCTCAGTGTTGTACTGGAAGCCTCAACATAATTCTTTGGTAACGAGTTGTTAAATATAATGAGAAATTAATTTATTGAGCCATTAGCATGACGTTCTTGGTATGTTCTGTACTTAGCATTTCTTTGCACTGTTTCCACATCATATAAATATTTCTTTAAACAACTTGCTTCTTTCTAACCAACAACCATTTGTATATACTATTCCTTCAGTTGTTATTATGTGCCACCACATCACATGTGACTCATAGCATCCCTATATGCAACAGCTCTGAAGCCTGCCATATCCTAAGCCAGTCTCACTTACTGACTCTAACATACCCATTGACCCAGTTACTGTATCAACCCATGTTATCCATTGTCTTCCTCTCCTGGGCTATCTTTCCACCCTTCTGACCATAATGTCCTCCCTTAATGATCAGTCCCTCTTTTTCACATGCCCAAAGTATGTGAGACAGAGATTCAAAATCCTAGACTCCAAGGTGAAACATGATTTCACCCTCTCCAAGATGGACCTGTATGTTTTCTTGGCGGTCCATGGTATGTTCAAGATTCTTCTCCAGCATCGCAACTCAAAGTTACCAGTTGTTCTTCTGTCTTCTTCAGTCTTTGTCCAGCTCTCCAATGCATAGCAAATAATTAATTGCAAAGACTATAGCCTGGCTCAGGTGCACCTTAGTCTCTAGACTGACATCATTGCTTCTCAGTACTCTGATTTTTTCCCTCCACCACGGTAAGCTAAATTAGGCAACTCAATTGCATGGCTCTACTTCAGGACATTTATTACAGTGTACGTGTCTCTTACTGTGTCTGTGCAGAGAACTAAAAGCTCAATGAGAGCAAAATCCTGTATTTTAGTTATACTCAAATTTTGACATTTTAAATTTCAATGTCATAGTTCAAATCCCTTAATAACAACCTTTACAAATGAGAGCTAGGCATGCTGTAGGTGTATATTATATATTCGTTGATCAGAGAAACCACCACAGATATTCTGAAGGATAACGGTTATGGTTATAGATAGCCAGAGTCCTTACGATTGCTTTCTCTAAACACTGTTAATCTGGGTTTATGACAGGAACATAGGCTCCTGCAATAAAAAGTAGAGAAGTAAATAGGATTTCCTTGTAGCCCTTGGCAATCTGAAAAGTTACCTAACCAAGAAAACAATTTAACTTAATAAGAGTTTTATGGCACAATATCTGATGAAGAATCTTGATAGAGGCAACTTTTGTCCCCAATTCCTGGATTTCCAATGGCTTTTCCTCCTTTAAAGGATAAGTGGAGAGAAAAACAGCAGAGGGCAAATGAAGGCTGTACTTATGCCTCCTCAGTAGTCAAGATTCCACCCTTATTTGTGACCCACCATTATAATGATAATTTCATTATTTCAGAGGCACATAACAACAACAACAACAACAAGGGATTAAGAAAGTGGCCTCTGGCTGTGTGATTCACCATTTAAGGGGGGAAAGCCTGGTTGCGGGTGGGGGAAGGAAAGGACATGTTGGAAAGAAGTTGCAGTGCCAAGATGTGGTTCGGAGTAAGCTCTGAGAGGCCTTTCAGTCACCAAGAGCACACAACCACATCTCTTCTCGGAGCTGGGACTTGCACACCTTTCATCGGGTAAATGGACATCTGGATCAGTTATATATTTGATCATGTGCCCCCTCAAATCTGAACACCTCACTCCTGTTCCTGTAAAGGTTACCTTGTTTAGAAACACGAGATTTCTTCTACTATGTCAATGAAGTCATATTAGAGTAAGATGGGTCCTAAATCCAACCCTTTCTGAAAGCAACAGAATAGACGTGGAGACATATATTTAGGGGAAGATGCCATATGAAGACAGACACATGGCAGATACACGCATAAGCCCAAGTTCATGACACCAAGGATTGTAAACATTGACTAGAAAATGAAATAGATAAAGAAGGATCTCTCCTAAGAGCTATGCCTTGAATAAAAACATCTGAGAAAAGAAATGTCTGCTCCTTAGAACACCCATTTGTATTTCCGTTACAATGGAGCGAGGAAACTAAGCATTCCACGCTGCCAAGTCTGATGGATTCCAGTTTCTACAAAGTTCCTCATTACTGTAGACACTCCTTTCCTAGTCTTCTTAATTGTACATGTGCAGAGACTGTGTCAAATGGAGCTGCCTTGGCCTTTTTTGAGTGCATATTACAGTACACTTTTAATCAGCATATATAATTACTTACCACAAGCTGCCAGGCCAGATTTTCTAAGCCGTAGTCTAATTAACTTAAGCTCGATAATTATGTTTCAGATACCATAACAGTACACATAGAATTTGTAGATTGGGCCGTCAACTTATTTGATTCCAATAACATGTTTTCTTAGATAGGATTACTTTTAAAATACTTTTTTAAAATATAGCCATCTGATAATTATTTTAGTTTCCAAGTTTCCCTGAAATAAAATCATTCTGTTATTCAAGATAGATTCTCAAATAATTAACACAGATTAGACTGAAACAGTGAGTTCCTGTATATTTTTATACACACAAATCTGTTTTTACTAACACGCTCCGACTGAGGAGATATTACAGTATAAAGAGCTGTGGTGTTGAAGTCTCAAGACTGTCCAGGATTTGACTGTCTGTGCCTGGCCTTTTTTCACTTGGGTTGATGAAAAAGGAAAGAAAATTAGAAGCAAAATGGGAACAGAAAACTTATAAGCATTACAAGTAAAAAAAGGTCCACATTTGTCATACTAATAACAATCAATATATTGAGGGTATAGTATGTACCTGGGACCGTTCTAAGCTCTTTGTGTGGGTTGTATATTTTTTGTTTGTTGTTAGATGCCATTGAGTCTGCCCTTGTTTCATGACAACTTTGAGCAAAACGGAAGGAAATGCTGCCCACAGGCTTGAGTCATCCCATGATTGATTACGGATCAGACTACTATGCTCTATAGGGCTTTCAAGGACTGATTGTGGAGAACAGACCATTAGGCCTTTCTTCCTAGTCCATGTTAGTCTGGAATTTCTATTGAAAGCTTCAGCATTGTTGCAACACAAAGCTTCCACTGACAGGCAGTGCTGAATGAATTGTATTTGCTTGAAATCAAGCCCAGGTCTTCATGGAAGGTGAGAATTCCACCAATGAACCACTGCTGTCTACTTTCTTTAATTTAAACATTAGTTGACCAGACAAAGGCATTTGACTGTGTGGATCATTAGAAACTGTGGCTGACTCTGAGAAGAATGGGAATCCTAGAACACTTGATCATTTTAATGCAAAACCTGTATTTGGACCAAGAAGCAGTTGTCAGAACAGAACAAGGAAACATTGTATGGTTCAAAATTGGGAAGGATATACGTCAGGGCTGTATCCTGACTCCATACCCTTTCAACCTGTACGCAGAACAGATTATCCGGGAGGCTGGGCTCTATGAGAAGTGTGGTATCAGGATTGGTGGAAGATCAATCAACAATCTGCGTTTTGCAGATGACACAACCCTGCTTGCTAAAACTGAGGAAGACCTGAAGTGCTTGCTGTAAAGGGTCAAGGACTACAGCCTCAATTGATTCAATGGATTGAGGCTCAATGTCAAGTAGACAAAGATTCTCACCACTGGACCAATTGGCAACATCAGGATGAATGGTGACGAGATTGAGATTGTTCACAGCTTTAGTTTGCTTGGCTCCACAGTCAATACTCTTGGCAACAGCGGCCAGAAAATTAAAAGACATATTGTGATGGAAATGTCTGCTGTTAGGGACCTCTCCAAAGTACTGAAGAGCAATGGTGTCTCTCTGGAGACTAAGGTGCATCTGATACAGGCCATGGTCTTTGCAATCACTTGTTAGGTGTCAGAGAGTTGGGCAATGACTAGGGGGGATAGAAGGATAATTGATGCCTTTGAGCTGTGGTGCTAGAGAAGAGTTTTAAATGTGCCATGGACTGCTAAGAAAACAATCAGGTTAATCCTAGAGAGGGCTAAACTGTGCAGCTCCTTGGATGCAAAGATTTTGAGGCTTTGTTTGACATACTTTGGATATGTTGTAAGGAGGAACTGGTCCTTGGAGAGGGACATCATGCTTAGGATGGTGGAGGGACAGTGCATGAGAGGAAGGCCCTCTATGAAGTGGATTTAATTCAGTGACTGGGGTAATCGGGATGGGTGTATAGGAGACAGTGTGATTGGCACAGGACAGAGCAGCGTTTACTGTTGTTGTACATAGGGTCACTATGAGCAAGTTGAAGGCACGTAACAACAACAATAACTTTGCATGGGAACAGTGCATAGTTTAATACCAGGAAAGGTGTACTGCATCCTTTCTCTATACCAGTTCAATATGAATACAGAGCAAATAATGCAGGAGGCTAGGCTACAAGAAAAATGTGGCATCAGGTTTGGAGGAAAATTCATCAACAGTGTGTCTTATACAATGACATAATCTTGCTTGCTGTAAGTGAAGAGGACTTGAATCACTTGCTTCAGATGATCAAAGAATATACTCTTCAATATGGATTACAATGCAGCACCAAGTAAACAAAATCCTCACTATCCAGTAATAGAAAACATCATGATAGACGTGGTGGTGGTGGGGGGGAATTGAAGTTGTTAATTCATTTTTCTTGGATTCGCAACCAAGATTCTTAATAACTGTAGTCGAGAAAGCAAAAGATGTGTTGCATTGGAAAAATGTACTGCCAAAGACCTCTCAAAGTGCTTAAGAGCAACGATGCCATTTCAAAAGTTAAGGTGTACCTCATCCAAGTCTTGATATTTTCTATTGCTTTCTATGTAGCTGAAATTTGGACGCTAAATAAAGATGACAGAAGAATTGATGTCTTTGAAGTGTGGTGTTGGAGGAGAGAACTGAATAGCCCATACGCTGCCAAGAGAACAGTTAAGTCGGCCTTAGAGGAAGAGCAGCCAAAGCATTCCCTAGAGGCAGGGACAGTGAAACGTTGTCTCACATACTTTGGGCATGTTGTCAAAAAGGACCACTCTTTGGAACAAGTCATCACAATGGGAAGGAAAGGTGGAGGGTCAGAGAAAGAGAGCAAGCGGCTCAAGAGAGATGAATTGACACCATGATCATGACAATGGGCTAAAGTATATCAGACAAGGTGAGGGTGGTGTAGGAGAGGGTCAAGTTCACATCTGTTGTTCATCATGTCATTATGATTCAAAGTTGACTCCATAGCACACAATAATAGCAATTACCCTGTGTGGTAGACATGGTCATTCCTACTCTCTATTCCACAGATATCAAGGCTCAGGAAACCCAAATGACATGTCCAAGCCACGTTGTTATCAAGTAGAGAGACTGAGGGGGGCTCAGTACTGAGCCTGCCTTTTTTATTCCAAAGCCAGTGCTCTTGACCTCACCATCCACCTTGACCTCGCCATCTCCACCTTGACCTCACAGTGCTAAACTACTTCTATCCATAAGAGCCAAGAGAATCAAAACACCAAATCTCAAGAAATGGCTGTATTGCTCTCACTGGAAAGTTTCTAAATAAAAAGACAAACCTAGGTAGTGACTGTTTATATGTTTGTGCACAGCCCTTTATTTAAGACTAAAGGACTGACGGAAATGCCTCTTTTCTAGTTCCCAAGGGCAACAACGTCGAATGTACCTTTTCTTAACATAGAGGGCAGCTGTGTGATTTTTTTTTCTCTTTCCACCTACAACATAAGAGAAAATAAGGGTCCAAAATAGCTCATGCCAACTCGGGGGAGGGGGGGGAAACAAAAAATAAAATTATACCACTCAGTGACTAAGCTTGATGGAGAATAGAGAGACAGACTTTCCCAAGAAGTCATAATAGAACAAGCAAGCAAGAGTGAACAAGTCTGCTCTGAAGGCCTCTGACATGGAATGAGAATAATTCTTGGGAAAAGACCAAGAGAGAAAACTTGTATGGCTTAAACAATGTTCTCCTTGAGGGGGCTCTGGTGGCTTTGTGACAAGGATTTGCACAGCCAACCCCAAAGCTTCTGTTTATTTTTAGAATATGCCTGATCTTTCATGGGAGAAAGGTTGATGACCTCCTCTCGTGCTATTTACAGCCTCTGAGAACCCGCTGGAGGGTCAGCTATGAGCTGGTTCTGACTTGACAGCTGAAATACATATTGGCTTGTTGCATTTTTGTTGCTTTTGTGTCCTATAGAGTTAGAACCAATCCACAGCTGACCCTCTAGCAGATTTTCAGAGGCAGTAAATCACATAGGAGTTGATATTGTCCGTCTTTCTCCTGCAGAGCAGCTGGTTGATTCAAACCACACACCATTTGTGTTGGCAGTGCAATTCCTTACCACTAAGCCACCAGAGGGGAGCTCTGAGAAATACATATTGAAACTACATATATATTGAAAATAGGGTCCTATGTGTGGACATATTATCCTGTACAGTTAAGTAGAGTGAGTTTTAAACCTAATACTCCCTGAGTTATAAAAAGAACAGGATGGACTCAGAGATGCAGGCAAGGAGGAGGCAAACTTCACCCGAGGTTGGTCTACAAGTCAACTGTGTCTACCAAGAAATGCCTGAGGTGCTGGGGAGAGAGGAGTCCCTGGGTGACACAAATGATTACACACTGATGTGTCTAATTAGTGGGGATTATGAGGATGGCGCAGCATCAGGCATGTTTTCAATATGTTGTACATAAAATCCATAAGAGTCAGTGTTGACTTCACCACACCTAAATCCACTACTCTCTGGAATGTTGGTGATTTAAACCCAGCCAAGGGTGCCTTAGAAGATGATCCTGGCAATCTGGCCAAAGCCCTGAAAACCAGTGGAGAACAGCTCTATATACCTGGGGTCAACACAGGCTTGATACCAACAGCAACAACTGATGAGGAAGGACTCCACCTGCCTGAGACTGAGTTGGACTTTTGGCCTCCAAAATTGTGAGGAAATAAATTTCTGTGCTTTAAAGCCACCACCCACTGTCTTATTTGTGTTATGCCAGCACTAGATTACTAAGTCATACAGGAATGAGAAAACAAAACAAAACAAAACCAATCAAGACAATTTGCCATCAACATCTACTAGAATGAATCTGTTAGAAAGCTTGGCACAAGTTCACTTTCATTGAGGTCCTTTTATGAATGAGGTGTGTTTGACAGTAAATCATTCAATACTCCCAAGAACTCTGTGAATTAGAAGCTATCACTTTCCACTTTACAGATGAACAAGTAGGCACTGTGAGCCTTGAGATAAACAGCTCAAGAACAGCTACCTTTTACTATGTACAAGCATAATGAAAAAATACTTGTCTCAGGGACAATGTTGTTATGTGTAATCAACTTGGACTTGACTCTTAGCTGATCTTCTAGTGGATTTTCAGAGACCATGAATCATATTGAAGAGATTAGCCATGTTTTTCCTATGGAGCAGCTGGTAGACTCAACTATCTACCTTGGAGTTGGCAGTGCATCTCCTTATCCACTAGGCCATTGCTAGAAAGATATTTTCAGGCAGATTATTTTCTTATGGTCTTCGCAATCACTTGTTATGCATCAGAGAGTTGGACAATAACCAAGGAGGATAGAAGGAGAATTGATGCCTTTGAGCTGTGGTGCTGGAGAAGAGTATTGAGAATACCATGGACTGCTAAGAAAACAAACAGATTTGTCCTGGAAAGGCTCCTTGGAGGCAAGGATTCTGAGGCTCCATCTAACATACTTTGGACATGTTGTGAGGAGAGACCAGTCCTTGGAGAGGGACATCATGCTTGGGAGGGTGGAGGGACGGCGCAGGAGAGGAAGGCCTCTATGAGGTGGATTGATTCAGTGACTGGGATAATTGGGATGGGAGTGTCAGAGAGTGCGATTGGCACAGGACAGAGCAGAGTTTAGGGCTGTTGTACACAGGGTCACTATGAGTTGCAAGCGACTCAACAGCACATAACAACAACAATAGGTTTGTATTAGTTTTCTGAGACTACTTAAGCAAATCACCACAAATCAGGTGGCTTAAAACAACTGAAGTGATTCCCTTTCCAGTTCTGTAGGACAGGAGTGTGAAGTCAAGTTGTTGTCAGGGCCATGTTCCCTGTAGAGGTTCCAGGAGCAAATCTTCCTTCGACCCCTCTAACTTGTTGTGGTTGCTGGTTTCCTTGGCTTGTTGTCACATCACTCCAAGCTCTACTTCCATCTTCACATCATCTCCTTCATGGTTATCTGTCTCCTCTGTGGTGCCTCTTAGGACACTGATCATTGGATTTATGATCCACCTGGGAACCTGAAGATGATCCAACACCTTCCTACAAGAGCATCTCATAACTTTGAAGCCTCATAAATTCGGCTCAAGTTCCTCTGGAAATCCCCACCATGTTTAAGTAACTATGGGCCCTGGAGAATCTGTTCAATGCCATGGCTCCTTTTCTTAGAAAAATGTTTATCTTGTTGTTATGTGTCATCAAATTGCCTGTGACTCATAGTAAACCTATGCATATTAACTCTGAAAGCTGCCCTATCCTGAGCCAATCTCATCATCTCCAACAGACCTAATTGCTTTGTTCCAGTCACTGAGTCAATCCATACCATCCTGTGTCTTCCATTCCTGTGCTGTCCCTCCATTCTTCCAAGCATGATGTCCTTCTCCAAGAACTGGTCTCTTTTGGCCACATGCTCAAAGTATGTGAGATGGAGCCTTCAAATCCTTGCCTCCAGGAAGCAAACTGTCTCTCTAGAGCAGACGTGTTTGTTCTCCTGACAGTCCACAGTATGTTTAAGTTTATTCTCCAACACCACAACTCCAAGGCATTGAACCTTCTTCTATCATCCCTAGTTACTGTCCAGCTGTCTGATGCAGACATAGCAAGTAACTGTGAAGACCATAGCTGAATATGCATATGCTCTAAAATGGACCGCAGGCAGCTATTGAATCACAGCTTTTGTTTTGTTTACTCTGTACCATCACAACAACAACAACAACAAAAGCGTATCATAGCTTAAACACCCACAAATGATAATGATGCCCAGGGAGTTCAGTAACTTTCTGACAACATAAAAATATACAAAATGCCCTTGTGCACCTTTCCTTGATCAGAAAAGTTTCTCCTCAGTTGTTAGTGTGTATTTCTGTGCTAATATGTGTATATCTATCACTGGGAAGGGCGGTACACAGGGAGCTCCCCTACACTCCATTCATTTTTAGTCACTTGCACAGGGTGGGGAAAAGGAATCTTTGGTAAATTAATTTGGAGTCAGAATATTTGGCCTGTAAAGTAGTACTCATTCTTGGTCATGTGGCTTCGATTACTTGAATCTCAGTTTCACCACCTCTTCTGTTAAATGGAAGTCATTGTGCATGATTTCCTAGTCCTGCCTGTTAGGAAGTAGCATATGCAAAAGCACAAAAGAACTTGATCTAGAATGGAGATAGTGAGTGTCTACCTCTTACAGTAAACACTTTGCATATAGCAATTCATGGACCTTTGACAGCACTGTGAGTGAGTGGCACTATTAGTGAGCCCATTTCATATACAAGCAGCTGAACCTGGAAAACTCTGGGAATTTGCCCAAGTAGAGAAGAGGACTGGGACACAAACCCAGGCTACCAAACGTCAAAACTAACCTTCTGAACCACTCTTGTATAGATTATGCAATGTCAGACAAATGTCTGAAATGTTTATGCACAGGAGGCCTAAGAACTTCCTAAGCCCTCTAATGGCACTTAGAAGATGTGACTCTTGGAGTCAGACAACCTAGAGGGGCTAAAGGTTTGAAATGCCACTAGCTTGGTCTCTGTGGGTGGAGCACTGGTGGCCCAGTGGTAAGAAGCTGTGCTGCAATGCCACCGGATGCGGTTCAAATTCACCAGCAGCTCCTCACGAGAAGAATGGACAATCTCCTCCTGAGTGATTAACTGCCTCTGAAATCCTGCTCGTTCCGACTCGATGGTACACAACAACAGCAGCGTGGTCCCTAAGCCACCATTGACAGACTTTGGCACACTGGTATATCTTGCAGATCTGTCTGGCCCCAGATCGTGTAGCCCTTCTGTGTAACAGAAGCTCTTACCTTTTTCCACTTTTCTCTTTTTCTGGGTCCTCCTTTGCGCCAAAAATACTAAATAAGCTCTGCTGGGCCAGGCGGGTGAGGAACACTGGAGGGGAACAGAAGCCTGATGAGGAACTAGTGACACTGTCATATAAGGGAGAGCCCAGGGCCACTTGGAAAGCTGTTAGAGCCGTGTGCACTCCCTGGGCCTTCCTAAATGAGCACATCTCTGAGCTGGTGAGCTCATAGCTTGCTGACTGCTAAGCTCATGTGATTCCACACGTTTTCCTCTCTTTCCTGCTTCTAGTGTCCCCTTTATCGTCTTAGAGCTGGCAGCACTCACATCATCAAGGGGTCATAGCTCACACGTGTCTTGGTTGAGGTACTAAGCATTCTGCAGGGTCTCATTGCCTTTACTTAGAGACCAGAGACCGTAAGCCTTAAGGTGGGCCCACAGGGTGCACACAGCTGTGGTGGAAACCCAAAAAAGACTTCTACAATGCGTGAGAAATATGGGCAACAAGGGGATCCCTGAAGGGGGTAACTAACTCTGTTTCAGGGAAAGCAAGATGTCAGGAAGTCTGCCTTTGTATTATAAATAAATACAGGTTTTAATGGACATTTATAGTTTGGATATATTAGATTAAGCTTGGATATATTAGATAAAGTATATTACTAAAATTAATCTCATCTTTTTAACATACAATATCAGAAAAATATATGTATAGTTTACGTATTTCCACTTGAAATATAATTGCATTAAATAAAGATGGAAAATAAAATTGTGTTAAAATAGAATTATATTCATTATACAGAAACATAGTGCATGTATTTCATAAACTATAACTGCATTGAAAATGAGAGAAATGCTGGTCTAGGGTAATGGCTAAGAACAGAAGTCACCAAACTATGGTCCAAGGATCAATTAGGCCTGCCAATGGTTCATGCAAGTAACATTTTACTGGAATGCAGCCTCGCTTTCATTCATTATGTATTGTCTGTGACTGCTTTCACATCACAGTGAAAAGGTTGGTAGTTGTGATAGAGACTACATGGTCTGCAAAGCCTAACAAATCTATTATCTAACCAGAAAAGTATGACAACTTCTGGTCAAGGGCATTAGCTCTCAAGTTTAAATCATGTCTGGGCCACTTTTCAGTTGTGTGAATCTTGGCAATGTACTTCATTTGTCTGTACTCTAATGGCTGTCTCTATAAATGTAAGGTAAGGGTATCTACCTTACATATTGCAGGATTGTATATGTAACATAAGAAGTACAAAGAATATCTACCTTATAAAGTTGGTATAAAGATGAAACAAGTTGATGACATTTTTATAAAAGTATCTTATGTTGTTGTTGTTGTTATTGTTAGGTGCCATCGAGTTGAGCATGACTCGTAGCAGCCCTATGAATAAAAAATCTGACCCCTGTCCTATCCTGAACCATCCTCACATTTCCTGATACACTAGAGCCCAGACATCATGTCAGTCCACCTGATTAAGGGTCTTCCTCTCCTTTGCTGCCCTTCCTAGTATCATGTCCTTCTCCAAGGAATATCACCTCCTGACAACACATACAAAGTATGTGAGGTGAAGCCTTATCATTCTTGCCTCCAAAGAGCACTCCAGCTGCACCCTCTCCTGTTCATTCTCTTGACTGTCCATGGGATGTTCAGTGCTCTTCTCCAACACCACAGCTCAAAGGCATCAATTCTTCTATCATCCTTATTCATTGTCCAAATCTCAGATGCACATCTTACTCATAGTAGATGCTTTAATAGATGTTAGCCATGACTACAATCATTGGTAGCAATTATCCTACGAGTTGTAATTACTCATTTTTACTTTACTACACTTTTTTTAGCCTGCTCTTTTCCATGAGTAACAGACCGAAGTCCCAAGGGAGCAGAGCCATTTTTTTTTTTCTGTTTGTTCTCCAGCTGTTTTACAGGGAGCTCAAGATTCCATAAATATGTGCGGAATGGAAGGTATGGAGGAGGAAAGGAATTTGCTCAAGGTTGCACAGCCAATCAGCTTCAAGTCAGGACTCGCTTCTGCTCAGCCCCCAACTCTTTCCCTCTCCGGCTCCTTCAAAAATGGTCTGCAGACCAGCAGAGCCAGGTGGGCAGGCAGGTCAATCAGGATCTCTTAACGAAAGATTTATTGAACATTTAAAGTTTGAAAAATACTGCTCTACACTACGGCTCCCAGTTAAAACTCATCTGCTTATTCATTGCCCGAGTGATGCAGGCTTCCCTTAGAGCGCGCTGTTTTCACCCTGTAAGACCAGAGCGGGTTATTCTTATTCACCTCACTGACGGCTTGAAGTGTTCAGGGTTGCCTTAAACTTCAATTGCCTGTGTCACAAAGTGCCCTTTCTCCTATCAGGTTCAGACCCGGCAACATGGGTGTGACCTCCTTCCAGAGAACTTGTTTAACATTCCCCACCAGCCTCAGTGACCAGGTCACAGGCTCCAGTAGCCAAGGCTGAGGGCCTGAAAATCTACTTGTAAATCATTTCCCTCTGGGTGACTGCCTCCCTGAAATTGGTTCTGTTCAGCGTTTTACACACTAGAGACTGTGCCGCCAAAACGCGCAATCTCTTCTCAAATTTCATAGTTCTGGTCCCTTCCTTTTTGGTTCCACAAGTGAAAACAAATCATTCCCACTGCTATTACAAACCAATTAAAATTCTCCCCATCAGAATTCCGTTTTTCTTACATGTGGCCTGGGCTCAAAGATCCTCGACTCTCAGCAACTCTTTCCTCCACAATGGTCTGTTATGTGGCACTTTAGAGGACCAGGGTGATTAAAATTAGTACAAAATCTTACAATGGCTTCCCATTTGTCACAGCAAGAAGTTTCAAATTGTGGTCATCAGACGAACACTTTAAATTAGAAAGAGACTGATTAGCATAATTCTTGGAGGTCTGAACTCTAAACTCACAGATGGCCTCTAACAGGATTGATGGCGCATAAAGGAGATTAGGATAAATCTAATTAGTCAGGGGGTGTTTCCGTTTCTTCAGTCAAGTGGTGAGCAAGGGAGAAGAAGTGATGGATGGACAGATGGATATAATGAAGCCCCATTAAAGCCTTCTTGAGTCTCATTCTCAGCGATGGAGCGCATCACCCCATTAAAGGTTCTGTGCACTGATGCAGCCCAAGTTTGGCGCTGTGACCTCGAAAATGAATCCAAATTGCCTGCCCTGCTCTTCTCACGTCTCTGCAGGATAAATGAGCCAGAAAATGTTGGATGCCTGCTGAGGAAGCCAATCTCAGCAGCATGGGCGAGAAACCCTGCCTAGGAATGGGCTTTCCTTTCACACGTTAGACCACAGGCCCCAGGTCCCCTGCTCCTGCTGGCCTGCATCTTGAGTTTCCTGTGAACTGAGTAGTGGCTCCTTATGTGCAGACACAGACTGCTGCACTCTGAGCCATTGTTATGGCAAACCCTGGTGAAGGACCTCACACGGAGTTCAAGGAAGAAAAGTGACAAGTCCCTTTCTTAGAAGACCTTTGACCATTCATGGAGATGTGAGTAATGACGATTCATGGAGGTATGAAATCAAGATCAATTAAAGATATTTCTTGGAATGAAAGGCCTGCTGGCATCTCCAAAGGCTCAGAGGACAAAGTAAAACAGTGCTGATCTGACAAGGAGGTGGGACTCCCATGGGAAGTGAAGGCGGCTCATCTCTCCCCTGAGGGTGAAGGCAGTCTCTTGGCTGGTCCTGCACCTCCTCAGCCCAGTCATCGAAAACCTATCACCCATAACAAGCTCCTTTTCAAAAATTGCCAGAGCTGACTCTCATAGAGCAGTGGTCTGAACTCCTTGGCTCTCTGTGAGAGAAGATGTGCCCCTCTGCTTCCAGAAAAATCCACAGCTTTGGAATCGCCATGGGTCGGTCTTACAGAGTTGTTATGAGTTAGAATTAACTCCATGCTAGTGGATTTGGTACTTTGGATTTGGTAATGTGTGCTCAGCCCTCATTAAACATATTGCATATATTGTTTCATCACACCTTCACATGGGATCTTTGTGGTAGGTACTAGCATTACCCTGATATTCAAGATGAGGAACTAAGGCACAAAGAGGTTAAATGGCTCAGTAGGTGGCAAAATACATTCTACTACCATTCCATGAGCTCCTATCTCACATGCATGCTATCTAAGCTGCTCTCTGACCACATCTCATGAAAATTTCTCTCATGCTTTCTATGCTCCAGCCATCATTTCCAAGTTCCTCTTACTTGGTACCACTTCAGGGCTTTTGTAGTTGTATTTTTGGAACACTCTACAGAGATGGTTTCTTCCTACATCCATGCCCAACCAGCAAATGCCAAGGCTTAAGTATCAGCTCTCTGCTTTTTTTCTTTTCTTCTCCACCATACAATCTTATTAAATGTCATTAGTTTAAATATCATCTCTATATAATCTTACCTCAGCAACAAACTTTACAGGATAGTAAATAACAAATGATGACAAAATTGTGGGGAGATTGGAACGCTCATAAACTGCTGGTGGGAACATAAAGAGGTGCCACTTGTAAAGTGTCTGGAACCTCCTTAAATTGTAAAACTGGAAATACTACTTGATTTAGCAATCCCACTATAGGTTTATAACCTGAAGAAATAAGAGCTTCAACATGAATTGACATATGCACACACATGTTTATGTTTACAAATAGCAAAGAGAGAGAAACAATCCAAGTCTATCAACAGATGAATGATTAAAGAGACGATGGGACAGTCACACCATGGAATACTATGCAACACAAAAACCCTACTAAAAATGTGTGAAATACTGCATAATATGTATGAAACTAGCTAGGATATTATACTGAGTGAAATAAATATATTCAAAAGACAAATATGGTATATGATCCCTATAATAAAAAGCTAAGAAAGGTTTATACATAGCTAGGATCATTCTTGGATGGTTACCAGGATAGGAAGGGAGAGAGTTGGCATTAAAAAAAATGGAGGAGGGTAGGGAGGTAGGGAGTGGAGGGGGAGGAAATCACCAGAATAATAGAGTTTGATGAGCAGAGGCTAAAGTGGAGTGAAGGAATTAGGAAAGATCCAGAGGGGACCTGAGAAGACGGGGTAAAAGTCAGCATAGATTAATGGTGATTACTTTTGGAAGACACAAGATGTTGATAATGTATAGACACTACGTTTGGTTAAGGAAAAGTCAATATACAGTAAAGTTTTTGTTGTTGTTATGTGCCGTCGAGTCGTTTTTGACTCATAGCAACCCTATGCACAACAGCCCTAATCCCTGCTCTATCCTGCGCCAACCGCACTGCCTCTGACACACCCATCCCGATTACCCCAGTCACTGAATCAATCCATCTCATAGAGGGTCTTCCCCTCCTGCGCTGTCCCTCCACCCTCCCAAGCATGATGTCCCTCTCCAAGGACCCGTCCCTCCTGGCAACATGTCCAAAGTATGTCAGACGAAGCCCCAGAATCCTTGCCTCCAAGGAGTAGCTTGGTTTAATCCTCTCCAAGATGAATCTGTTTGTTTTCCTGGCAGTCCATGGTACATTCAGTACACTTCTCCAGCACCACAGCTCAAAAGCATCCACTCTCCTTCTGTCCTCCCTAGTCATTGTCCAACTCTCTGATGCATAACAAGCGATTGCAAAGACCATGGCCTGTATCAGGTGCACCTTAGTCTCCAGAGAGACACTGTTGCTCCTGAGTACCTTAGAGAGGTCCCTAACAGCAGACTTTCCCATCGCGATATGCTTTTTGATTTCCTGACTGCTGGTACCAAGAGTGTTGACTGTGGAGCCGAGCAAACTGAAACTGTGAACACTCTCAATCTCTTCGTCATCCATCCTGACGCTGCTAATTGGTCCAGTGGCGAGAATCTTTGTCTTCTTGACATTGAGCCTTAGTCCACACTGAAGGCTGCAGTCCTTGACCCTTCGCAGCAAGTGCATGAGGTCCTCCTCAGTTTCAGCAAGTAGGGTTGTGTCATCTGCATAACGGAGATTGTTAATAGATCTTCCACCAATCCTGATGCCACAATTCTCCTCATAGAGCCCAGCCTCTCGGATAATCTGCTCTGCATACATGTTGAAAAGGTATGGAGACAGGATACATCCCTGGCGTACACCCTTCCCAATTTTGAACCATGTAGTGATACCCTGCTCTGTTCTGACTACTGCCTCTTGGTCCAAGTATAGGTTTCACATTAGCACAATTAAATGTTCTGGGATTCCCATTCTTCTCAGAGTCAGCCACAGTTTGTTATGATCCACACAGTCAAATGCCTTTGCATAATCAATGAAACACAGATAGACATTCTTCTGGTATTCTCTGCTTTCAGCAAAAATCCATCTAACATAAGCAACAATATCCCTAGTACCACGACCCCTTCTAAACCCAGGCTGGACTTCCGACAGTGATGATTGAAATCTGGAAATCATACAGTAAAGGGATTATCAAATATTGTGAATATTATAATTAATGCCATAAAACAAAATCTGTATGAATAATTGAGGGAAATCCAAAATGCATTGTAAACTTTCACTGCAACCTCAATGAAAATGTTTTAAAAAAAAGTATCATCTTTATGTCTCCAAAATTTCTATTTCTAATCACAAACTCTATAATACAATCCAGTCATCTACATCCAATATTTCTTTGGCAACTGCTGTCATGTAGGTACCCTGCATTTAACACAATGAAAGCCAAGTACCTGACTTGTAACTCCCCAACCCTCCTGAGTCTTTCCATTACACAGCACCATCATGCACCTGACTGCTCGAGCAATCAGAAACAAAACAAAGTCAAAACAAAACACAAACTAGGCATCCATCTTAGTTTCTGAATTTTCACATTCAACTTCACTACAGTCCCCCTGCTGTATTTCCAAGACACATCTCGGAACATTTTACGTCTCTTCACATCGTCCACACTATCTCTTACATGAACCACTACGGTTGCCTTTTAACTGGTCTTTTTGTTTATATTCTCACTTCCTTAGAACTCTCCCAGAGCCATCTTTCAAAAACCTAGATCATGTCATTTCCTTGTTTAAGGTCCTATTTGGCTTACAGAAGTCTCTAGGCTACTCTTTTTTTTTT
>NW_006399863.1:776960-777570 GCF_000299155.1 Elephantulus edwardii | reverse complement strand
GCACCAACATAGATCTAGGCTACTCTTCCTGCCTCTTACAATTGCCTCATCCTCTGCCTTCTTATCAATGCTTTAGCCATGCTGAATCTCCTTCTGTTTCCAGAACATGACCAAGTGGCCCTTGTTGGCTGCTGCACCCCTAGGACTCTGCCTCCATGTTTCCTCAGGCACTTTGTTATCTTGTCACTTAGCTATCACTCGAAATGTTACCTCCTAGACAAGGCCTTTCTTGACCGATTCATTTTAATTACAGTGACCTGGAAATCTGTTCCATTTCCCCTTCACAGTATAAACTGATGTCAGTTTGAGCATTTACTTGTCTTTGTCTTCACTCCAATTAGGATAAATGCTCTGAAGGCCTGGGCATGATCTGACTTATTCACCACTCTGTCGCTCAGTATTTGAAATGTCACAGGGGCTCAATAAGGAGTTACTGAATGAGTAACGACATTTGTTTATAAGCTAAGTAAGTGCTTAACGGGGAGGTAAGCTTGAAGGCATATAAAAATGCTGAGACCCCAATAATAGTGGGAGCAGAGGAGGTAAGAACAAGAGGAAGAGAACCTGCAGAGATTTTGAAGAAGCCTGTCTTTTGTTAAATAGTCACTAC
>NW_006399863.1:768262-775780 GCF_000299155.1 Elephantulus edwardii | reverse complement strand
AGGGTTTAGTACTTTTGTACATAGGGTCGCTATGAGTCGCAAGCGACTCGACAGCACATTAACAACAACAACCCTGAGGCCAGAGGAATCCGTGTTTCTGTCTTGTGCCGTTGAGTTGGAATTGACCAATACGGGAGGAGATTACCCATCCTTTTCCCACAGAACAGCCGGTAGATTTGAACCATGTGCCTTTGGGATTGCAGTGCAGCTTCTTACCACTAGGTCACCAGAGTTCCCATTCTCTGTAGCTACTACTAGTCACCATTGTAGTCAAACCAATATGGAAATGTTCCAATAAAGCTTTATATGCAAAATAAGCAGTAGGTCAGATTTGGCTCAAGGAGTATAATGTGACAACTACCTGGGATAGGCTCTTCCTATTTTAGGAAGCTTTTGTTGAGTCATTAGTGACTGGGATAGAAAAATACAGGCTTACTATTTACCTTAACTCCTCTCTAAAGCCCAATAAGCTAGTGAGTACACTTAGCACAGAAGATGTGTCCTTCTTGTAAATTTTCTGCTTTAATTCTTCCCACAATTCAGATAGGTTTTGTAAGAAGCTTTACAGTTAGAGTTGAGTGTACTAAAAGCACACAGTAGATGGCGGACCTGCCCTTGCACCACTTAAAGGGAGCAGATGAAGAGCATTGATTAATTATGGTGATTTAAGGTCCAGCTAAAAGCTTGGCAACTCCACCACTTTAGCCAGGAAGGAAAGCCATATCTACGTTTGTAGACCTTCATGAAACATTGGCCGCTTAGCCACTGGCTCACTAGCTTGGATGTAAGAGAGATTTCTAGAAAGAAGACGGCATCACTGTGAGCCATGCTTTTCTCTGGGGTGCCTTTGGAACAAACCACTCTGAGTAGAAAAGTAAATATTGTTAAAGGAAGAGGGACATTGGTGACACTGGTTCTGGATATACACAAAGAGCCAGACTCCAGGAAGCTGGGGCCGAGCGACTCAGGCTGTACGAACAGAAACCCTGGGCTTTCTCCATGGGCTGCTCTCATTTTCAGAGAGCCTTCAATTCCGCTGAGGTGATTTATTCTCTCTGCTGCACCTGTTTTATTACCATTAAAAATATATTTTTAGTTACATGAGGAAGACATGGCTTTAATGCATGTAATCATAATTTTTAAAAGATAATCAACAATCCTGTATACAAATCATGTGATACTTCTCAACTTCACAGTAATCATAAGTCCAGAATAAGAAAAGGTATAGACACACTGGTCTGGGCATGCTGAGCTAACCTTGATTCCCTACCATGAAATCCTCACGCCAAGGCCTTTCCCCACAGGGTCAGCTTCTGCCTCCTTTTCTTCAATTCCATTTCAACTTCATCTAAAGTGAGCAAAGGGGCCCATGACCCTCAGCTTAACAAACAGAGAATGCATGTATTCGGCTTCTCCCTGGACTCTTGGCACTTAGAAGAGTTCTAGGGACACTTGAGGAATAACAAAAGGCAAAGAAATGCTCATCTCAGGAAAACGGAAAGCCTCCCAAGTTTTCATGGTGCCTGGATCACATAGCTGATGTCCATCTTTACAGGGAAAGGAACAAACCTGCCTTGTGTGGTTCTTCTAGGTACCAGTTGGTCCATGATTGTGCCTTTCACCTGCGAAATCATTCCATTTTTCTCAGCAGTAAAAGTAGATATTTTTTAAGTTCATATTTTACAGACACTTATCTCATGCAATGAAGACACCACTATTCAAACTGACATGTTATGGGGGCAATACTCCTTAACACTGTATATCAAAGGCTTACATGCTCAGTCTGGGGCTTAACACATGGGAGTTCTAGAAACAACAACTACAAAGGTATTATTAATGCTTTTGCTTTTGTTGCAGATGGAAAAACAGAAGCTTCAATCGTTTGCCCAAACTGCTATACACGTCATGACGGAGATTTGGACTCTTGTGTGTATATTCTGGATTGAACTGATTATTTCCCCCCGAAAAGTGATGTTGAGCTCTGAACCCCTGTGCATGTGACTGTGCCCCTATTAAGGAACTCACCCTGGAGCAGGCTGGGTGCTGCATCTAATGTCTTCTGAATGATGCTTTAGAAGAAGGGAAAGTATAATGAAAGAATCTTTTCTTTTACTTTTCCAAGAGGGTAATGTCTGGTGGTGGGGAGCCTTGGGAGGGGACAAATCTACAACAATGAATGAATGGAAATCCAAAGCCTCTGTAAATTTTCACTGAAATTAATAACAAATTTAAATTAAAAAAAAAGAATTAAGTTAGAGTAAGGACGGCAATGGAAGCACCTTACCTCTGTAACTTGATTTGTGCCACTATTAGAACCTCTACTCAGAATATTATTGCTTTTCAATTTTTGACTCATGCACTTTTAACTTGTTAAATTTGTATCTTCTAGGCTGCAACACTTCCATGATACACCTTCAAGGATATGAACATGTACAGCTAAGCACAATTGATAACAACGCATCTAAATTCCAGAACCAATCTCCATAATAGTCTATGTGTTTCCTACTGCCAAAGGGGCCCTTTAGAGTAGTGAGAGAAGACCTTCACCCTGAAACCCACAGCGTCCCTTTTCAGCAGGAAGTAGCTAAGAGAATACGCCATCCCCTTTTCCTTATGAATCAGGGTGAAGTCTCTCTCAGGGAAGAGTGATAGGGAATGGCAAGGGACACACTGACAAAGGAGATTAATCAGAACTGGCTTTGACAAGCACTGTGGCAATTGGACAATTAAAACAGACATGGGGGGGGGGAAAGAAGAACGAACTGGGGAGGAGGGTGGAGAAAACAGTGCAACAATGAATGAATGAAAACCCCAAATCTCTGTAATTGTTCATTAAAACTAATAAAATTTAATTTAAAAAAACTCTCATAAAAAAAAAAAGAAGGGAAAGTAGACATGGTGGAGCGTGCACACATGGAATTACCACATGACAACCAAGGTGTGTACAGCAATCAGTAATAAATGAATAGTACAATGGTCTAAAGTCACCAACATCGAGGAGGGAAACCACAGAAGGTGTCAACATGATGAAAGCCTTTATTTGGAATTTCAGCCTTCAGAACTGTAACAAAATACATTTCTGTTCTTTAAATCCACGCATCTAGTGGCATTTTGTTATATCAGGACTAGGAAGCTAAAGGTGTCATCTGCTTCCTTCTGCAACAATGAATTCAATGTGCAGCTGACTTCATCTTCCTATAGTCTGCTCTCTTAGCTTCAATACCAAGAGCTCTGGAACCATCTTGTGTTGCCGGCTGTTGTGAGGTGTTGTCGAGTTGAGTGTGACCCACACTGACCCTATGAATAACAGATTTGTTGTTCTATCCTGTGCCGCTCTGACCATTTGACATACTCAAGCCCATTGCAGCAGTCACTGTGTCAATTCATCTGATTTAAGGTCTTCCTTTCTTTTGCCATCTCTCCACCTTTCCAAGCATGACGTCCTTCTCCAAGGAACAGCCTCTCCTAGCAACAAGTCCTAAGTATGTGAGGTGAACCTTTATGATCTTTGCCTCCAAAAAGCACTCACTGCGCTTTCTCTAAGACATATTTGTTCTTTTGGCAGTGCATGGGAAATTCAATACTCTTCTTCAGCACCACAGCTCAAGGGCGTCAATTCTTCAACTTCCATAATTGTTCATTGTCCAGCTCTCAGAAGCATAGCAAGTGAATGAAAAGACCATGGCTTGAATCAGGTTCACTATCATGAGAAGCCTGTAATTCTTCCCTAAGTACATCAGAGAGAAGCCAGGGCACATATCTATTTTAATTTCTATATAGGCCTCTCTAATTCAACATAAAAGGGCCTCTAGTGGTATATTCCCTGGGGCGTTGTGGCTTCATACCTCTCTGAGAGTCTGAGTGTACCAGTGGCTCTGAGAGAGGACGATGGGCAATGGCAGGAGGGTCAGGATAATGATTCCTTTGAAGTTCTGATACTACATGAAGGTGATCCTTTGCCTCCCTTAAAAAAAGTCCTTATCACACTGAAGATGTGCGCTGCTGTTGGTTAAGCCCCTTTTCATCTTCTCAGATACAGACCTTAAGATTGCAAAGCCATTGGAGGACCCCATTATCCAGCTATGTGGGCAGGTCAGGGGTGGCACTGTTACATCACCCCTGCAGTGGATCCTGAGCACAGACACAAACGTCTTTCAAATGCATATGGACAGGGACCTCTGGTAGCCTAGTGGCAGGAAGCTGCACTGCAATCCCAGAGGAGCATGGTTCAAATCCACCAGATGTTCTGCTGGAGAAGGAGGGACAATCTCCTTCTGTACCAGTCAGAACTGATTCAATGGCACTCACACTAACATACACACACACACACACACACACACAATAATAATAATATAAAGATTTTTTTAAAAATGCATACAGATATTCAACAAATACGATGTCAGGCACAAGATTAAAGAGCTATGACCGGGCAATGGTCAGTGTTCACCAGCTGACTGAAAAGTTGGGGTCTGGAATATAGTAGCTCTGTGAGAAAAAGGTCTGACGATGTTCTGTAAAGATTTAAGCCTAGAAAATACTGCCTGTAGGACAGCTCTATTCTGACATATAGGGCTGCTGTGAGGTGGAGAATCACCCATTTAATAACACCACCAATTACATAACTCCTAAGTCTCAACTTGACAGAAGGAATGTAACATTACAGGACTATGGGTGGAAAGGCATTTTGTAGCTGATTCGTCTGCTTAGTTGTGCTATTGCCACTTTGACTCAGTCACATTGATCCAGTTTCAACTCAAAGGGAGGATACAAACAACAGAACTAAAGTCCTGCATCACCTTTTCAATCCAGATGCCGTGCTCATTGTTCGAAGCAACTAAGTCAATGCATCTCACTGAGGGCCTCCCTTGTTTCCCCACTGACACTATGTTACCAAACACGATTCGAATTCCAGAACACCTAAACGTGCTCATGTGAAACCTGTACACAGACCAAGAAGCAGCTGATAGAACAGGAGAAAAACACAGTGCGTGGTTTAAAATCACACAAGTGTGCATACGGGTTGCACCATTTTGCTCTACTTATTCAATCTGTTTGTGGAGTTAATAATCCTAGTAGCTGGACCATAGGAAGCAGGTGTGATCAGAATTTGAGGAAAACTTATTAACAACCTGTGATATGCAGATGACATAAACATGCTTGCTGAAAGCACAGTGAAGTTGAGGATGAAGATCAAAGACTTAAAGCCTTTGTTACCTTCACTCAAATTACAATTACAGAAAAAGAAAAACAATGGCAGGAAAAATCTGTGTGAAAGGAGACTATCCATCTCCTGTATGGATTACACTTAAGCATAAAGAAAACAAAGTTCTTAGGTCAATAAGTAATGTAATTATAAATGGAGAAAAGAGTGAAGATAAATAATATTCTCTACAGTCAACACTCATGGAAGTAGAAGAAATCAAATGATATATTGTACCAAATTCATTTTTGGCAAACTATCAAAAAAATCTCCAAACCTCTCATTGTTGTCAAGACGGAACTATAGCTGATTGATCCTTCATTGAGTTTTCAGAGCCTGTAAATCGCACAGGAGGAGATTGCCCATCTCCACCACCCACCCGACCGCCCCCCACCTCCGCCCCCCCCCAGCAGAGTTGCTACCTCTTGAAAACTTTAAGAAGTGTTAAAAAACAAATATGGCACTTTGAGAACTAATGTGAGCCTGGCCTAAGCGATGCTATTTTCAACTGCCTCACATGCATATGAAAGCTGGACAATCAATCAAAAGGATTAAAGAAGAATGAACACATTGAAATATACTTTGGCAAAAATGGTGAAATACATCATGATTTTCCAGAAGAAAGAGCCAATCTGTCTTGGAAGAAATAGAGCCAAGATGGTCCTTAGAGATGGGAACTGTGAGACTTTGTCTTACGTTCTCTGGGCCATGTTATCAGGAGAGACTGGTCCCATGAGGAGGACACCATATATGCTCAAGTAGCTGGACTACTGCGTTCATAAACCAGGGATTAAGTAAATTTTCAATTCAGCTTTTTATTTCACCTTTAAGCAACTCAAGGTTTCCAAGCACATTTTGTTTGACCTTTAGCTAAAGTTCATCCTCTACCAAGTTACCAATTTCAGACGGTCCCTGGGTGATCACTAAAGACAGATTTCACAATAATTCAAGGAAAGGATTATCCCTGGCCCGAGAGTTCACAAAGGAAGAGTTCCCTGGGGTCCCAGAGATGGCAAAAGTGAAAGCTTTAGTCCTGCTAATAAATTTCAGTGATGCTTTCACCATTCGGCATTGACCACTGAAGGCAGTCGGGGTACATCTGCTCAAGAGTGAACCCAGAACACTTGCTTGCTGCATGTGGCTCCAGATAAGGCTGATCTCTGTGTGTCCTTGACCTCTATGTCCTACAGAGAAGGTACACTCCACAGAGGATCTTGACCTTTGCAAGTTCACACTTGTTTCCAAATCTGGGATGGGAATGTCAAAACTGCCCCTGTAGCTTTGGTTGACAAGTCAAACAGGACTCTTCCTAGGACACATTTATCTAATATTTTACTTCAAGGAGACACTCTCCCAACCCCCAGCAATAACACTCAGGAAATGTGAAAGGAAGCATAGGAAAGATACATTGGTTCTTCTAGTCTACACTGCAGGGAGCTCTGGTAGGCTAGTGGCAAGAACCTAAGCTCCAATGCCGAGGGAACAAGTTTTGAGGCCACCAGCTGTTTTGCAGAAGAAAGATGGCCAGTCTCCTCCCACAAGATTAACTATCCCCAAAAACTTGCCAGAGAATTAGCTATGGGTCTGTTCCAACTCACGGTACACAACCACGCAACAACAGTCTACACCACAGAACAGGCCCTTGAAAGTGTTCAGGACTCCAGGGAAGATTCCTGACTTGTCTACCTAAAAAATGGAAACGAAACAAAATGATTGCTGTTGAGCTGATTTTGACTCAGGGCAACCCTGTGTGTGTCAATGTAGCGCTTGGCTCCCTGACATCTCCCATGGCTGATATTTCAGAAGCAGATCTCCAGGCCTTTATTCAGAGGTGCTTCAGGGTTAACTCAAACCTCCAAACTTTGGGTTCCCAGTAAAGCTTACTAACAATTTGCACCATCAAGGGACTCCTCTTTCTGTTTGACATATTGCTAAGGAGATATGTGAAAATCTCATGGTATGTATATCTTTTTAATAAAAAATTCATTTTCTCAAGTTTGATAATGTAGTTAGATTCCAGGTATGAGAGAAAGATGTACAATCTCCTTTCTCAGAAACCAAAACAGAATTTCTAGTTCACATAGAAGTTGATTTACTGCCATTCGCAGCCTCTGTATTTGTGTTATAGATTGATTGAATTGTGTCCTCTTCAAAATACACATTGAAATGCTAGTCTTGATACTTGTGGATATGATAGTCTTTGAAATAGGGCTTTTCTTGTATTAATTATAAAGTCATGTCAGTATGGAATAGGTCCTACACCCTATCACTTTTGAGTTTTTAAAAGAGTGGGATACACACACACACACACACACACA
>NW_006399863.1:712495-767760 GCF_000299155.1 Elephantulus edwardii | reverse complement strand
GAAGGGAAGGGAAGGGAAGGGAAGGGAAGGGAAGAGAAGAGAAAAGAAAAGAAAAAAGAAAACAGCATCTTCCCTGGAGGCTTGAGTTCAGACTCCCAGCCTCCTGAGCTATCAGAAAATACATTTCTTGTCTTTAAATCTACCTTTAAAACAGTGGCTGCATCAGTGAATTTAATCACAGCAGCTGGTGGGGGTGCCGTGGGACCACACCGTTTTGCTCTGTTGCACACAGGGTCACTATGACTTGGAACTGACTTGATGGCACTTAACAAAACTAACAAATGGTAACTAGGAAAATCCACGAAATAAGAGAAACTTAATGTCTGTGTCATTCGTGAATCCGAGCTGGCTGTCTGCAAGGGCTCTTTCTCTTTGCTTGCAACCCCGGCAGGGGCACCTCAGCGCTGTCTCAGTACCCCAGAGGCTTGCTCATTTCCTACCAAGGGCTTACAGTTCAATACCACATTGCATCAGTCACGGTTTCCTCCATTCTCATTCTTATTGATCAGCATCCCTCAGGCAATTAGGTCTATTAATTAAATTATAATTTTTTTGGGGGGGTGTGAATACACAAGGAGCTAAACATCTTATAAATAAACCCAAAGCTTGCAGGCGGGAGACAGTGGTGATTTACGAAGTGTCTATCGTTCTTTCATTGCCCCCTCTCCCCAGGATGTGCAGTCATGACTACCATCCTCTGAAAACAGAAATGCTTGTTTTCTGGTTGGACTTGGAGACTAGCCAAGGCAGTGTGAAGATTCCAGATGCTTCCACATACCTGTTGGGGTGTCACAGATTGAGGAAGCCCTTATTTTTGCTTATCCAATGTCACCTCAAAACCACAAAGCCCCTCCCATTTCTGCTGTTCCTCTGCAGAATGCCAGATGTTGCCAGGAAGGGGTGTTATTTGGGTCACAACCTCTTCCAACCAGCCACCTGACTCTGCCTCCAGTCACAGACACCACCAGAAACATACTTACCTGTTCTACACTCCCATATACACCTCCCATACATACATACCAATACCAAACCAAACCAGTTGTACTAGAATCAGCTATAATTCATGGGGATCCTGGTAAGGAGCTGCGCTGCCAGTCTGAATGCACATGGTTCAAATCCACCAGCTGCTTTGTGGGAGAAAACCGCACAATCTCCTCTCATATGAATTACTGCTTCTGAAAATCTGCTGGAGTGTCAGCTAAGGATTGGTTCTGACTCAACAATACACAGTTACAACCACCATGTGCATAAAAGTAGAACTGTGCTCCTTAACATGTTCAATGGCTGGGTTTTTTTTGTTTTTTTGTTTTTTAAATTCATTTCAATGAACATCTACAGAGATTTTGGACTTCCATTCATTCATTGTTGCACTTTTCTCCCCGCCCATGCCCCCCCCCCCAGTTCTCTTCTTGAAAAGCAAAAGAAAAATTCCTTCATTGGTACACAATCCCCCTGCACACCACACACCATCAACCCCACCCCAAATATACTCCACTCTGCAACCCTCATTCTGGACTCTTATGATAATCATAATGCCCTAAAATATATTACTTTTAAACTATTCTCTCCCTCATTGGCTTCAATGCAGTCAACATAATTTATCCAGTTTTTCTCAGTCTTACCCCCACCCTGATGTCAGCCTCATTCTACAACAGTGGCACCATATAGTATTTGTCCTTTTGTGACTGAGATATTTCACTCAGCATAATGTCCTCCAGGCTCATCCATTTTGAATAATATTGCATGAGTTCCTTGTTTTCCAATGCAGCGTAGTATTCCATTGTGCGAATATACCACAGCGTCTCTAGCCATTCGTTTGTTGATGGGCACTTTGGTTGTTTCCAAGTCCTTGCTATTGTGAACAAAGCTGTGATAAACATGGGTGTGCATATATCTGCTTGAATGTCCTTTATGGTCTCTTTAGGGTATATTCCCAGCAGTGGAATTGCCGGGTGGCTGTGCTATTTTGAAATTAGAGTGCCAGGTCTTTATTCCAAGGTGCCTTTGGGTGGATATCAACTATTAACCCTCCTTTTGCTGAAAAAAAAAAAACCCCAAATCCCAAAACCAAAAAAAAAACCCCCAAAACTCACTGCTAGCAAGTCAGTTACAACTCACAATGACCCTCTGTCAGCTTTCTGAAGCTATAAATTATCATTTACAGCAAGATACTGTCCCTCTTTCTCCCACCTGTTGCTGTATCCGAACCATACACCATACCTTTTGCTAACCTCAAAAGGTACAGAGGAGATTTAAACCTTTTTGAACTATCAAAGTAACACTCTAGGCATATTTAGCCATTTGGGCCACGCAGGGACTCCCCCATATGAGTTCTTAAGTGAAAATAAGAGTGTCCAGGTAGTACATTCTACCCCACCATGGTCCTCGTGCCCTGCTCCACATTTGTTGGCACTTCCACTACACCTGTATGTGTTGCAACCTCATAACCGTTGACATGTTGGGTCCCATGACACTGTGGTTGGGGACTTTCTGTGTATTGTACAGTGTTTTTGCAACCTCTCTAATCTTTACTATTGATGGAGGCTTAACCACACATGGTTATGACAACCACATATATCTCAAGACATTGCCAAAATGATTTCCAATTAAAACCCTTCAGCAAAAGGACAAATACATCTTAGAGAAGGTGCAGCCTGAGTGCTCCTTGCAATCAAAGATGATAAAGCTTCGTCTCACATATTTTGGCCATGTTCCTCAGAGATGCTATTCCTTGGACAGCACATCATGTTTGGGAAGGTGGGGAATGAAGAAAGAGAAGATAACCCTTAACCATGTAGATTGGCAAAGTAACTGAAGCATTGAGCTCAAGTGTGTCAACTATTGTGATGATGGCGCAGGGTAGGAAAGGGCTCTGGTTTGTTGTTCAGAGGGTTGCTATGAGTCATTCTCAGCTCGAAGGCTCCTAACACCTTATATTAAAGGAGCTACGGCAGCCTGGTGGTAAGGAGTTGCCTTGCCAACCCAAAAGCATGCAGTTTGCATCTGAGGGCACCATCCTCCTTGTGCTTTACAGCCTCTGAAAACCCACTGGAGGGTCAGCTGTGACTTGATTCCAACCCAACAGTATATTACCTTTAAGAGAGCTATAGTGCTGTAGACTGTATAGACTTGAACTGCTCCCCAAACGTCATGCCTCTTTGGCAATTAAATTCCACCAACAGCCCCATGGGAGAAAGAATGCAATGTCCTCCCATGAGATGTGTAGGCTCTGAAACTCAGTGGCGTGTTAGCTATGAGGAGCCTCAATGGCAAGGAATCTGAAGGTGTTTTGTTTTGCTTCACTACATGTTAGGGTGGCAAGACATTGTCTACATGCTATTGAGAGAGACCAACCCACGCAGAAAGAGAGCACTGTTGGTAAAGTGGAGGGTCAGTGATCAAGAGGAAGGTCATCAAGGAGATGGATGGACACAGAACCTGCAACAATGAACTTAACCATGGTAGCAAATGTGAGGACGATACAGGTCCAGGCGGTGTTCTCTTCTCTGTCCTGTTGTTATTAAGTGCCATTGAGTCAAGTCTGACTCACAGCAACCCCAAGAACAATAGATTTTCACTCTGTCCTAGTCTGTACCATCCTATCATCCTTGGCACTTTTGAGCCCATTACCTCAGACACTACATCAATCTTTCACTGACTCTCCTCTGTTCTAAATAAGACATCTGTCTTTAAGGAATAGCCTCTCTTAACGACACATTCAAAATATATGAGATGAAACTTCACCAATTTTGCTTCCAAGGAACATTCTGTTTGTACTTTCTCCAAGACATATCTCTTTACTCTTTTGGCACTCCGTGGCTGGCATAACTTCTCCAACACCACAACTCAAAGGAATCAAGCCTTCTTCTGTCATCCTTTTTCATTGTCCAGCTTTCAGATAGTGATTGGAAATACTGTGACCTGAAACAGACACACTTTAGTCTCCTTAAACAGAGATCAGACTTTCCCAGTGCAATATGTCTTCTGATGGCTGGACTGTGGATTCAAGTAAGATGAAAGTGTTGACAATTTCAATCTTTCTGCCCTTCTATCTTGATGTTGTCCTATTGGTCCAGTTGGGAGGATTTTTGAGGTTTTTTTTATACTGAGATGTAACCAATATTGAAAGCTATGGTCCTTAAGTCTCTGCAGCAAGCACTTCAGTTCCTCTTTACTTTCATCAATCAAGGTTGTGTCACCTTCATTAACACAAGCTATTGACAAGTCTTCTTCCAAACTCTGTGCCATATTCTTCTTAATAAAGTTGAGCTTCTTGGATGATTTGTCCAGCATACGTATATCTTTCTTGATTGTTAAACCATCCAGTGTTGCCTTGCACTGCTCAACAGGGTTGCTATATGTCAGAGTTAACCCAATGATACTTAAAAACAAGAACAACAATGTTAACAACTTCACTAAATTAATCAATGGGCTTCACAGATTCTGCTACGTATGCTAGTGAAGTCTTTTTGTCCCTGTACCCCACCTCCCCCCAGGACTCCTCAAAAAATTCCTTGAGTCTTCTTCTAATATTTTCTCACTCCATAGTTAGGTGTCTTTAGAAATGCAAATCAGGTTTGTCAACCATCTGCTTGTTCTGAGCCTTTCCATTCTTTTAGAATACAACTTAAACTTTTGGAAAGCTGTAGGTTACCTCACTTGCTTCCTCACATAGGAACTGGTTCCAACTCCACTGGTCCACTTTGGATTAGTGCCAGAGAATGAGGCACTTACCTCTCTCAAGGCACACAGAATGGTTTTAGATTGTATATAGTCAATGGCCTTAAAAAATAGTGAAACACACAGTGAGGATTTAATTTCAGTATCCTTTTCCACTCTTAAAATAGCTCCAGGAGAAAGTTTAATTGTGGTGTTTCTGTGACTTTTACATTGTTCCTAATAAGAGAACTCTAGCAGCCTAGTGGCAACAAGCTGCAGTGCAATCCTGAAGAGGGGGGTGTGTGTGTGTGTGTGTGTGTGTGTGTGTGTATATATATATATATATATAGTTCACGACCACAAGCTGCTCAGCAGAAGTAGAATAGGGCAGTAGGGCATCTCTTCCTGGTGGTTAACTGCCTTTGAAAACCCACTGGAGGGTTCAGCTATGGGTTAAATCCAAAGAACACAGTGACAATGCTTGATAGTTTTCTCTGTGTAACAGAAAAATATCAGGTCTTATGCCTAGACCACAGAATCTAGGCAGAATTTAATAATGTTGTTATATTTTTCTGAATGGTGACTGAGGCCTCACGATGCAAGCCAGGTCTTGGGTACCACCTCTTCTGGTGTAGGGTGTGTCAAGGCGTGGGACCTCAGACTGGGACAAAGAGAAGCCTAAACTAGTTGGCCTGGCTGGAGACAGTGTCTTTGCTAGTCTAGGGGATGAGTGAACACAGGCAATCTTCTCAAAGATGACCAGATTAAAGAGACAGTCATTGCTGATCTGAGATGTCCAAGAAGGAGACACTGAAAAAGGGTTATTGTTTTGTTAGGTGCCATCGAATGGGAACAGACTCATAGCTGATTCTCCAGCAGCTTTTCAGAAGCAGTAAATCACACAGGAGGAGACTGGCCATCTTTCTCCCACAAAGAAGCTGGTAGATTTGAACAGTATGCCTTTGAGTTGGCAGCACAGTTCCTTACCATAAGGTTACCAGAGCTCCCTCTGCAAAGGGTATAGTGCTCTAATGTAATTGTGGAGTGTGTTGAGTTAGAGTACCGAGTAAGAGTGGATGGCCTCAGTGAGAGGATATATTTGCACTAATTTGGGAACTGACAGCAGGTCGGGGATAGCATGGTCTGCAGACTTCTGGAAGAACTCTGAGAGCTTCCAGCTCCTGATACAAACTGTGTGTTGTGTGTGTGTGTGTGTGTGTGTGTGTGTGTGTGTGTGTGCATGGCCTGAGGTAGAGTTATGCCTAGTTTGGGGAAGGCATAAGTTGAATACTGCCTGGTACCTGGTAAGTAGTGGTTGTTACTGGTGCTGTTATGTACAGTTGAGTCAAATATAGAGACCCAGAAACAATAGATCTGAACTCTGTCCTATGCTACGCTATTCTTATTATCCTTGAAACATTTTAGTTCATTGCCACAGACACCACATCAGTTATTATCATTCATGGTCTAACTTTTCCTCATTGACCCTCCACCTTTCCAAGCATGATGATGCCACCTTGTGAGTGGTAATGTGGAGAAAGTCTTCCTCTAACTTCTGGGATGTATGGATGCAGGGGGAGAAAGGGAGAGATTAAACTTACCAAAAAATACAGAATATTACAGTTTAAAATATGTGTAACATCACAACATCAAGAAAAATTCTCATCATTGGATCAATAGGCAACATCATTATAGATGGAGAAAAAAATTGCAGTTGTCAATTTCATTTTACATAAATCTACAATCAACACCCACAGTAACAGCAGTCAAGAAATAAGAGACATATCACATTAGGAAAATCTGCTGTGAAGGATCTTTCCAAAGTGCTCAAGAGCAAGGATGTAAGTTTAAAAACTAAGGTGTACATGATATCGTCAATTGGTATTTTCAGCTGTTTCATATGAACCTGAAAATTGAACAATGAATAAGGTTGACCAAGCAATAATGCCTTTGAACTGTGTTGGACAAGAGTAGACTATCTCATGGACGATCCAAAGAGCAAACGAATCTGTCTTGGATGAAATGCAAGCAAGGTGGTCCTTTGAGACAAGGATGGTGAGGCTTTCTCACACATACTTTGTGGGCACATTGTCAGAAGGGCCAGTTCTTGCAAAAAAAAATCATGCTGGGAAAGGCAGAAGGCCAGTGAACAAGATCCAGACCCTCAGTGAGACACCCTGACACAGTTACCACGACAATGACCTCAAGCCTTGTCAAGCTCATAAGGATGGTACAGAACAGGTCAAAGTCCAGATCTGTTGTTCAGAAGGTCATTACTGGCTATAATCAACTCTATAGCAACCAACACCAACAACATTCTGGTTTTTCTTCATGTTTACTCATGTTGTTCTTATAAAGGGAGCTCTGGTAACCTAGTGGCAAGAAGCTACACTGCAATCCCGAAGGCACACAGTTCGAGGCCACCGGCTGCTCCACAGAAGAAGGATGGGCAATTGCTTCCCATGCAGTTAACTGCCTCTGAAAACTCACCAGAGTGTCAGCTATGGGTGGGTTCCAACTCTATAGTACACAACACACACACACACACATACACATAGTTATAATAAAGAACTTAACAAAACTACAGAATCATAAAGAAGAGGTCTCTAAAATTATGCTCACCTTAGACACCAGTTGTAAGATCAAAATTTCCTAGGGCTATCCTCACTTCTGACCACTTGGCTACAAATGTAGGGGTCTCTACTACCACACTCGGATTTGATAATCGACTAGAAAGATTAACAGAACTCACTGGAAGATATCATACACATGGTCACATTTATTATAGAGTGGAAAAATACAAATTAAAAACAGTCAAAGGAAGAGACACATCAGGAACAGACTGAATTTGTATTTGTAGCCTCCTTTATAATAGGATAAAAAAAGCTATTCCTTGTACCTACTGTTTGTGAACCAAACACAAAGCTGATGTTATCTTCTCCCTCCTGAGCCCTAGATGATGTCATAACCTTCTGGCTATGATGTCTGACAATTCTAAGAAAGTAATATCAACTAAGGAAGTTCACCTCAGACTCTAGGTTTCAGAGATTTTACTGCTGCTCCATCATATATGGCCCGTGTAGCTGACCTTTAGTTCCCAGGCCCTCCTGTGTGCCAGACTAATGTCTTTACTCTCTGGTTCCTCCAAAGGTCAGACCAGGGGAGGCCTGACTGGAAGACTCCATCATTAATCACACTCTGAGTCTATTTGATGGTGAAAGCCCCTGAGCAAACAAAGATCCTCCTATTGAATAAGACATTCTTGAAACTAAGTGTTCACCACCCAGCAGCCAATGAGAAAGCCTAGACTTCTACGATCTGCCTAATTTTTCATTACACCTTCTCCTAAGAGTTACTTTCTCTGAAGGTATGTTATGCTGCTGTTATATTACAGTAATCATGTGATCTCTCTTTCTTTCCTCAATAAATGTTTTGAGATAGAAGAAGGCAACTGATATGAAGAAACATAAATGCAGCAGAAATGGTGCCATTGCAAAATCTGTTACAAAGAGTTACTATTTAGGGAAATGACTCGAACTTGTGCCATATTCTCTTTCATAGTTTGGTCTTGTCTACCCTTCAGCCAGGCTAAGAATATATGGTAGCCACTAACAAGAGATTTGACCGTCTCTTGTAATTTCTCCCAGATTCTTTGGAGTTTGATGTAGATGTCATCCTATCAAAATCTTGGTTTGTGCCCACTTTTGTGTGCTCTCCAATACTGATATACCCTTTTCAGTCTCTGTTCTTGCACCTATAAGCTCCAGAATCATGCTGTCTTAGTCACTGTAGTTTTCCACTATATCAGGCACGTAGCAGAAAAGGCAGATGACTGTGTCTTGCCTAAAAATAGAGGAATAGAAAAGAATGATATGCATGATCCTTTTCAGCCAGATATGACTCACACCTCAAGAGAAAAGCAGAAGAATGTGGTGACCAGTGTCAATGAATATGACACCAAGTTAGATTTTCCTCTGTGCTTTCAACATCAGAACTTTGCCCACCGTGGCCAGTGAAGAGCTCTTGCAGCTTGGACCATCTAGGTCTTGAGCTGAACTCCAGAACTAAGCAAGTAAGATATGAAAACTGTCAAGGCATACACTTTATTGAACCTCTCCTTTCATGCCACTCGGAGTTTTACCTTTACAAATTTGTAGCACTTGATGGTATGTTTCCCCAGCCATTTCTGAATTGTAACAATTCCTTTTTTCCTACTGACAAAATCTGAAACTTTGCCTGAAGCACTCTATTGCCAAGGAGAGAACTGTGTCAGACATGTGATGAGTGATAAAATACTACAGTAATGTGGAATAATGCTTTGAAACGTTGCCAGGGTGAGCATGCATGCGGAATGATTGAAATCGGCTGCAAATACAAATGGTAGCTCTGTGGCTCATCTGTAACTTCAATGTAGGAAAACAGAGAGATTCTTTTCCCTCCTTTGCAATCTCAACAGCCTCTTGTTGGAAACTATGGAGATTATGCCACTGAAAATAACTGCCATGTTTACTCCGCACACAATTTTTATGGACTAATATAATCTCCCTATATGGTCATTTGTCTTGTGAGTTTTACCCCAGTAAGCAAAGCTGTTCCCATAGATGTTGTCTTGAATGCCTCACTGGAAAATTCAAGATACTAAATCCAAATGCTTTCTGGAATGGTCAAAATCCCATTGCCTGAATTGATTCCAACTTACAGCAACCCTACAGAACGGGATTGAATGGTCCCCCAGGGTATCTAACCCTGTAAATCTTTATGAAAGCAGCCTGTGACGTCTTTCTCCTAGAGTGGCTGGCGGGTTCAAATTGTCCACTATTTGGTTGGTAGCCAATTACTTAAGCAATGCTCTATCGGTGTTCTGTCTATGGGTAGAAAGGTCAACTTTGCATGGCTGAAAATGATATTGACTTTGTCCACTTAGAAATAAACACTACACAACAAAGCAAGATTTAGTTCCCCCTCCAACCTCCCACCACCTTCATCCTCCATCCTCATCCCACCTCTAGGTGAAGGTGGTGGGAATTTTCAGGGAGGTGACTGGAAGAATCAGAATTGTGTGCTGTTTACTGCAGGTCAAGTACTTTGTCCTATTTTAGGTACACCTAAAACATACAATAAATAGTATTATCCACATTTACTGTTGAGAAAATTGAAGTGTTGAAAGGTTAATAAATCTAATAAATGTGAAAGTGGTCTAATATAGGGCTTAACTCTGTGTGCCTCTAAGGCCTGAATTCATGACTTTTGTCGCCTGCTTTGTTGTGAACTTTCACTCCCTGTGGTATTTAAGCACTGCTTGATGGTTAAAATACACTCGGCCATGTGCTAGTTTGTTGTACTCTGGTTGTTTCCGTGACCAGTCCTTGGGAAGGGACATCATTCCTGGGAGGGTGGAGGGACAGTACAGGAGAGGAATACCCTGGATGAGATGGATTGATTCAGTCACTGGGGTAATGGGGATACATGTGTCAGAGACAAAGAGATTGGCAAGGGATAGAGCAGGGTTTAGGGCTGTTGTACGTAGGGTCCCTATGAGTTGCCGGTGACTCAACAGCACCTAACACCACCACTATGCTAAAGCATGAGAGATGGAACTTCACCATCTTTGCCTCCAAGAATAACTCTGGCTGTGCTTTTCCAGTGCCATTGTACAAAGGTGGAAACTGAGGCTCAAAGCTTCTCTATTTTATCAAGATCAACACGTTCAAGATTTAAAGCCAGACTTCTCTGTCTCTGAAGACAGGTTCTAACCTGCGGTGCTATTTTGTCACTTGCAAATCCTTTCAAACCACTATTGATGTAGTACATAAATGCTATCTTTTTTAATCTGAGAATAAGAACTGAAATTATGAGGAGGTAGCATAATGTTTTAGGATGAGCCCTTATTCAGTACCGAGATATGCCAGTTACTTACTTGGGATTCAAGTGTGATGTAAACACTTGCTCACCTTTCTGGCTTTGAAGATTGATGACAATGAAGGATACAGTTTGTAGGGTGCTCCATGCCCTAACATCCTACAACTCTAGTAAATACATTTTTGTCCCTATCCCATCATACCTCTAGGATTAATATTTTTCATTTCTTCCCACCAATGGAAGTCAGATATATCCAACTTTCTTCTCATTTCAATATACTATTGTTATCTCAACAGTCAGCTTTGCATAAACCAAGGGAACAGAAAACCCAGAAATGGACCCATCTATCTATGGTTAACTGATATTCAACAAAGAAACAAAGCCTAACAGAAGACAACTTTTTCAACAAATTGTGCTGACAAAACCGAACTACTACTTGCAGAAAGCTGAAGCAGGATCCACAACTCTCACCACACACAAAAATCAACTCAAAGTGGATCAGAGATGTTGGGGTAAAGGCCCAAACCATAAAGATCATAAAAGACCAAGTGAGGTCAATCTTAGAAGGCCTAGCTGATGGTGTCTTTCTGACAAATACAGGTAGAAATAGTCAGCCAGGAGAGGATAAAATCCGTTAATGAGATCATTTAAAGAATTAAATCTCTGTGCATCAAAACCTTTTTCCAAAACCTATTGACTGGAAGAAAACATTTGGCGATACCATCTCAGACAAGGGTCTCCAGAATTGATGTCATTGAGTGGCAGTGCTGAAGAAGAGTCTTGAACATACCATGGACCACCAAGAAAAAAATTAGTCAGTTCTGGAGAGGGTGAAACCAAGTTTCTCCTTGGAGGTTAGGATTTTGAAGCTCATTCTCACATACTTTGGGCACATGGCCAGGAGGAACTAATCTTTAGAGAAGGACATCATACTTGCAAGGGTGGAAGGATGACAAAGGAGAGTAAAACCCCAGCTGAGATGGACTGATACAGTAACTGGGACAACAGGTGTTGTGTTTCTGAATCAGTGAGACTAGCTCCAGACAGGGCAGGCTTCAGAGCTGCTGTACATAGGGTCACTACTGGTTGAAGGTGACTTGATGTCACATAACAACAGGGTCTCCAGAAGAAAAAGACTGAAAATCCAATTACAAATGGGCAAAAGACATGGAAAGACTTCACATAGGAAGATATTTGGATGGCCAAAAGACACATGAAGAAATGCTCAAAATCAATGGTAATGAAAGAGATGCACATCAAAACCACAATGAGATACCATCTCATTCCAGTAGCAGTAGCCAAGTTTAACAGGATAGCAAGCAATAAATGTTGGCAAGGATGTGGAGAAATAGGAACTCTCATGGGATTGTAAAAAGGTACAACCACTTTAGAAGTCAGTTTGACATTTTCTCAAAAAGCTGAAAATAGAAATTCCATACAGCACACCTATTCCACAGCTAGGAATATACTCTGAGAAAATTAGAACTGAGACATAAAAGGAGATTTGTACACCAATGCTCACAGAAGCATTATTCACCATCACAAGAACATGGAAATAGCCCAAATGTCCAAGCACAACTGAATGGACTGAGGAATTGTGGTATATTTGCACAATGGAATACTACACAGCACTCAGGAGCAAAAACTTAAAAAAAAATTATATCATAACTTGGGAGAGCCTGGAGGGCACTACGCTGGGTGAACTAACTCAGTCTTATAAGGACAAATACTGCATAAGACCATTATTGTAGAAATAGATAACTAGTAAAACGTATATGAATATCCAAGGGGAGGTGGGTGGGAGCAGAGGAGTGAGGACGGGTGGGGTAAATCATAGGGCTGCACAATTTGGTGGGTGGAGAGAGGGGTGGGTAAAGGGGATGGGAAAGGTCTAGTGGGGATCTGGAAAGATATGGTATTGGCGGGCATAGTTCAATGTTGGATAATTTTATAGAACATAATGAATAGGAATGAGTGTGTGACACGCAACATGAACGGAGGATAATGTGAAACACAATGGATGTGAACTTTGTAAAGCCAACCAGTATAAAATTAAAAAGTTCAACAAAACCCCACAAACCAGTCAGCCTGAGGGGAAGCATTCTGTCTGCTGTCCACATAGCTGAATAGTCAGCTCCCAAGTGCTTCCTGGAACACAAGACTAAAAATACTTCATCTACCACTGGTTCCCTTCCTTGAGTAGTTCCCACCCTTTGGCCACTTTTCACATCTGCAGACTGGCTCCTTACCCCTGAGAGCTGCTCCTCTTGCTTGGAACATACTTTCTTTCCCTCCTCAGATTGTCATTCTGCTGGAGATATCAGAATCATTTGTTCAGGGAAGCTTTGCTCAACCTCTTGCCTCGCATGGCTCCACTATACTAGAGGCCTGTTAGGTATCCCTGTTACACTTTTGTGTCCAGAGTCTAGCAGAGAGAAGTCTCTCAAAACCTTTTGGTGAGACAATCAGTGTAACAATCTGCTACCCCACATCTTCTTCCTCTTGCAAGCGAGGGGCCACAAGGGAAGATGGCAAGTCGGCTGACCTGAGGTAACTAGTCTAGGTTTCCACTCAAATCTCTCAAGCAGTGTCTCAGTGCCCTGCTCTCTCTGTGGAGTTAATTTTTACATTGTTTCTCCAAACACCAAGTAATCTTGCCAATGCCTGAGACCAAAGAGACTTACGGAATGTTAAGAAGATTATGTACATAAATGTACCAACTGACAGTGGCTCTAAGAAGAATAGGAATATTGCACCGCACACTAGTTTATCAACCTTTGCCACTCACAAAATTCACAGCCAATTTAATTAAAAATATAACAGCTCTGAAAACTGCTAAAATGACTACGAAAACAATCAATCATTTTGCAATAGTGGTGAAGATGTATTAGGGACGCTGCGCTGGATGCCAACTTTTTTTAAGCCCAGATAGCAGGGACATTTCATTCTGTGCAATTAATGTCACTGCATTTAAAATATTGACTATCTATAAAGAAGAAAATACCAAACATCTTTATAACCCACATTTTTTACGGTCAAAACTTGCTTGGAAAGGTACTTTGGATTTATTTGTTATAAGCTGAGCATTTCACATTCAGAAAATTAAACCAGTTTCTACTGACTAACTCATTTAATCATTTCGTTGATTTAATGAAAAACACGACACATTTTTCTCCTGGTGGTTGCTGAGATTAATGCTTTCTGTTCATTAGCAATCAAATATTGCAGCAAGTTTTACATCTTACTCTCACTTAACTCATTGCCTTTTATTTTTTGGAAAAAAGTTCTAATAGAATTTAAATGGTACCTTTTAAATCACTGGGGAATTTCTCTCTTAGTAACTCACTTTGTCTTCTGGAAGATACATTGCTGGCCTGAGACACAGAGACATTTATCCCAACTTTGTCCTGCAATCTATGTAGGGAACACGTGCACATGGAGGAGAGCTGAACAGGAGTGGAGACTTGGGAACCAGTTAGGAATCCAGTCCCTCTAATTCATTGCTAACGCAGTGATTTTTGTAGCATAACTCAACATTCTGTTAAGAAGAAGCCTTTGATTTACTAATGGGTTTTTATGGGAACCCATTAAAATGTTAACCGGCTTTCTCTAACTAAAGAACTGAAGCTACCTTGTGACAGTGACTCTGCACAAACATGTCGCTCCCCTCCCATCCCTCACACGGAAGTTCCCATTGTCCATGCCAGTCTGTTCCAGCAATGTCATTTACAATGACGGTTTCATCTCTGCCACCCAGTGCTATTTTCAGAAGTATATAAATGAGCCGGTAAACTCCTCTCCACTTGAAATGCCTGAGAGTGGCTTCTACAAAGGCATCCTTTTATGACCATATTGGTTACAAAATAGTATAATCAATTTAAATTCGCAAATAACAGAGTCAGTAGTTTAAAAGCAGTATTTCCATATTCCATTGCTTCCATGCCAAGCAGGATTGCTTTGAACCCCAAATGCTTCATGGGTGCACATAATAAAAGGCAGAGATGGCATTTGTCCTGCATGTAACTGCAGTGTTTTTAAGCATAAAATTGAAAGAAGGCTCTGCGTTGAGAACACTAAGAGGGTGAGGATAAATGAACTGTTGAATCTGTATGAAAATTACATTTCCCCCCCCCCAAGGTGGTGCTCACCGAGCCAGCCAGCTTAGTTGAAGAATGAGATTTTGTTCTGCTTTTCGAGTGAGTGAGTGAGTGAGTGTGTGTGTGTGTGAGAGAGAGAGAGAGACAGACAGACAGTCAGACTGCACCTTTGCTCTTTACCCTCATATTATTGGTTATAAGAAGGAAAAAACAGAAACTTATTTTCCACTTTAACTAGTTGCCAGTGAGTCAACTCAGACAGAAGGTGACCCAAGTATGTGTCAGAGCAGATTCACTTTCCCCCCAAGATTCCCAGTGGATGCTTATTTTAGAAGTACATGCCCTAATTTTTCTGCCAGGATGCCTGTGGATGGATTTGAACTGCCGACATGTGAGACAGTAGCTGAGTGAACATTAACTATTTTTACCATGCAGGGTCTCCTTGGGAAAACTGAAACACAAGCATGTTGAGGCATGTTGACCAGTCCTTGGAGAGGGACATTATGGAGAGGGGAAAGTGATCTTTTCCCCTCTAATAACTTTCCAAGGAATACTTACTTCACTCTTTCTGCAACCCTTGCACCAATGCTTGTCTCTTCCCTTCCTCTTCCTCTGTAACACCAACGAAAGCCGAGGCAGAGCCTTTCTTCTTCATTCACAGACCCAGCCCTAACTCAGTGCTTGGCATATGACTATTAAGTTGTTTTGAATGAATGACCATTATGTTCCAAGATAATTCCAATCAGTGCCTTGGCAAAGCAAAGCTGAACATCAGATTTTTAGTGCTGAAATTCTATTAACCCTCCAGAACTCTGCTCCGACATCACCTCTACTGCAAAAGCTTTTAGAGCCTTCCTTTTATTTTGCCTAGCACTTTCGGTGCTTTAAAACTACTCCTCTGTGGGTTGTGTCCTCAGCTTTCCATTGTTTATGAAACTCTCCTTTCTTGGGGGAACTACCCGATTCCTCATGCTCCAAATAAGGTTGCTTTCATTTCTACGTGCCCTCTCAGAGCACCTTGGACCTCTGACCATGGTTCAGCGATGGGCATAAGAGACAAAGGGGTTAGAGTCTTCACTGAAGATACTTGGTGCGCATTGCTAGAAAGCCCATCACCTCACTCTAACATAGTAGGATGTGAACCTTGAGATGTTGATGTTTACCTTCCTGTAAGAAAGGCTGCCTACAGGAAATCCAGTGACATGGAGCTCCTGGTGACTTGGTTTTGTATTATTTTTTTCTGTCTAGATTCTGCCATTCCTGAATCAGCTATCTGGTTACATGAGCTAATAGTATCTTTCTATTTCCCTTAATAAAGTTTGGACTGGATTTAATTCACTTGTAGCCAGAAGATTCTTAGTTTTCCTATATTGGCTTTTTGAGATGGTTTGATTAATTTTGTACTCACAGTACTTTTAAAAAAAAACTTGTTGTTGTGTGCTGTCAATTCACTTGAGACTCATAGCAACCCTATGTACAACAGCTCTGAACTCTGCTCTATACTGAGCCAACGTTATTGTCTCTAACACACCTACCCTCATGACCCCAGTCATTGAGTCAATCCATTTCATCGAGGTTCCTCCTCTTTTGCACTGTCCCTTCACCCTCCCAAACATAATGTCCCTCTCTAAGGATTGGTCAACATGCCCCAAAATATGTCAGGCAGAGCTTCAGAATCTTTGCCTCCAAGGAGTAGCCTGGTCTCACCCTCTCACCAAATAGGATGAACCTGTTCTCCTAGCAGTCCATGGAGGGTGGGGGACAGCTTATTCAATGAATAAAGCAGCACATTTCTAGGGCCAGGATCATCCCACAGAGCTAGGTGTTTCTTGGTACACACTGTCAAAAAAGAGCTATTATTTCTTCAGTGTTATAAATCTACTTCCAGACACCATGCTGGGAAAAGTAAAGGATCAATGAAAAGAGAGAAAGACCCTCAACGAGATGGATTGACTCAGTGACGGTAACAATGTGCTTGAGTATATCTGAGATCAGGAGGATGGCATGGGAAGGAGCAAGGTTCAGATCTTCTGCACTTGTCATAGATGACTTGATGGCCCCTAGCAACAATAACAACACAGGGGGCACTGGTGGCCTAGTGGCAAGAAGCTGTGCTGCAATCTCAAAGGCATGTGGTTTGAGGCCACCAAGTGCTCTGTGGAAGAAAGCTAGACAATCTCCTCCCAGGCAATTTACTGCCTCTGAAAACCCACTGGAGGGTCAGCTATGGGCCGGTTCCAGCTCAACGGTGTAGAACAAGAGAAGCATGTATCTTTTAGGAGCTCTGAAGACATACAGGACCCCTGGTATTGTAGTGTGTCAATTATCAGGCTGCTAAGGAAAAGACTGGATGTGAGAAAGTATCAGCTACCACGAAATGCCCCTCAAAGAAATCTAAAAACACGTCTGAAATTTCAAGAGCGTTTATTACTTAATTTTTCCACGCGTGGAGGCTTTTCGCCTTCCTCAGGATGGTGGTGAAGGAAAAAAAGCCCCGAGCTTCCCCTCCCACTTGCTTTTATAGCTCTTTTGAGTGCCCCTTTTAAGGCGGGGGGGATTGCAAACTTGGTTGGTGGGTTGGCTTTTGATGGACTGGCTACTTTGCCCGCCTTTACTTCTTATGTGTCACGTAGACACTAGTTAACTCCTTACTTTTCAAGGACGGACCAGGCTTTACCGGGGCACTTGTGTTTGCTCTAAGCCAAGAATTTTTATGGCCCGCTTCTGCCTCTAGCGTTAATGGGGGTTGATGAAAAAATGGGGTTTCTGCTGTCCCTTCACTACAACATGTGAGAAAGGTGGGCAGTCTCCTCTGTGAGGATTTACAGCCTCACAGACTGCACGGAGGGCCACTATGACTCAAAAGTGATTAATGCGCTCTGGCTTCTGGCTTTGAGTTTTGGTGGGATAGCGGGCAAGCCTTCAGTTGCTATTTGAAATGTCTGTAGCCCAACCCCCTCCCAACAGCTGTTCCGTGGGAGGAAGATTTTGCAAAGACTGTAGGACAATTCCATTCCGTGCTGTAGGATCACTGAGCACGAATGACTCAGTGCTAGAGGGTTGGTCTCCGTGTATGCATAATTTGAATAAAGCTCATATAACCAAAAGAAACGGATCCTACACAGGAAGAAGAGGCTCCCAGGCCACTTGGAAGAGACTGATCAGCACTCGGGCAGGTAGCAAGGGTCTCCCAGCAGCAGAGGCTGTGCAGCTGCCATGTGGATTTCACATCTCTGCTTTCCCGCAGTGACTAGGTCTTAATCATCATGACAGCATTTCTGTGGCAAATGGAATTAACAATCCCACATGCTTTGGAAATGTTAAATTGTTAATAAGCCCCTGAGAGCTTTGCTGCTTCTCTGAACTTCAGGAATGGCTTTTGGCCACTGAACAGGTGTATTAAACCATCTCAATTCGAGCTGGTAATTGAGGGCCTTTCCGCGGCTGCCTGGAAGAGAACGTCTTTCACTGTGGAGAGGAACAGATGGTGGCAACTTGGGATTCGCGTGTGGAAATCTAAAACTTGGGCAAATCTGGCAACACAAATCCAAACGCTTTCCAGTCTCTTTGGAAGGCATGAGTCCCAGGTATCTATCGTCTCACTGTGATCTAGAGAATCGTACAAATCTATACTAGTGTTCACATCAAGGACTACTCAGCCGTGCCTTTAAGTCCCACCCCTGATGTTTCATTTTGGCTAGGGGACCTTGGACAAAGAGTTTAACGTCCAAGAGCTCTAGTGTTCTCAGATGCAAAATAGGAATATCCTTTCTTCTCCCAAAGAGTATGTGAAGAATACGTAAGGTTATTTGCATTAAACCATTAGCAAGAATTTGGTAGAGTTCAAAGCTAGTTAGCTTTGATTGCAATGATGATAAGTAAGGTTGCTCCAAGTCTTTAAATGCAACTCTGAACAGCTGGATGTCTACTGTGGTGTGAAAGAACCTTGAAACACACTGTGTCCAGATGAGCAATCTCCTCTCATACAAATTATTGCCTCCGCAAACCTGTTGGAGAGTCAACTGGATCAGTTCCAACTCGAGGTCACATGGACATGACAATAACAAGGATCATTTTTTTATTCCACCCTGAGCAATCTTCACGTGGCCTAGCCTCTATTGTTTTCATCTCTATACCTTTAATTTTTTTTCTCCAAAGAAATTGACTTAAGATTTGATGCTGTTATGTGCCGTCAAGTCACCTGTGACTCATAGAGACCCTATACACATCAGCCCTAAACCCTGCTCTATCTTGTGCCAATCTTACTGTGTCTGACACACCTACCCTCATTACCCCAGTCACTGAATCAAACCTTCTCATTGAGGATCTTCCTCTCTTGCACTGTCCCTACACCCTCCCAAGCATGACGACCTTCTCCAAGGACTGGTCCTGCGTTGCAACATGTCCAAATTATGTCAGATGAAGCTTCAGAATCCTTGCCTCTAAAGAGCAGCCTGTTCTCACTCTCTCCAGGATGAACTTGTTTGTTCTCCCAGCAGTCCATGGTATATTCAATACTCTTCTCCAGCACCACAGCTCAAAGCCATCAATTCTTTTTCTATCATCCCTAGTCATTGTCCAGCTTTCCAATGCTTAGTAAGTAATTGCAAAGACCATGGCCTGGATCAGGTGCACCCTAGTCACCTGACTAACATCGTTGATTTTCAGTACTTCAGAGAGGTCTTTGATGGCAGACTTTCCCAATACAATTTGTCTTTCTGTTTCCTGGCTGCTGGTACCAACAGTGTTGATTGTAGAGACAAGCAAACTAAAACTGTTAACTGTCTCAATTTCTTCAGCATCCATCATGGTGCTGCCAATCAGCCCAGTGGTGAGAATCTTTGTTTTCCTGATGTGGAGCTTCAATCCATGTTGAAGGCTGCAGTCTTTGACTTTCTGTAGCAAGTGCTTTAGGTCCTCCTCAGTTTCAGCAAGATACACCCACACTAATCCTGACTAATTAACATAACAAAGACAATTTATTCCCCAATGGGTTTTCAACCATAGGCACAGAAGTTAAAATTTGTAGCACTTATTTTGTAGGACGTAATTCATTCTACACCAAAACCAAAATCCAAACCTAATTCACTGTCAATGAGTCAATTCAGACTTAGTGCAGCCTTGCAGGATATAATAGAACTGCCCCTCAGTTTAGGGGAGCTCTGGTGGTTTAGTGGTAAGGAGTTACACTGCCAACCAACCCAAAGACACCAGCTGCTAAGAGAAGGATAGGTCCTCTCCTTCCTTGCTATTTACCGCCTCTGAAAACCCACTGAAGGCTCAATTAGGAGTTGGCTCCAACTCTTTGACACATAACAATAACAAGCAAATTAGAAGCCTAGTGACAGGGTGTATTATGCACTAAACTGTGAACTGAAAGGTCACTGGTTCAAATCCTCTAAGAATTTTGAAGGGGAATGTTGGGCAATTCTTCCCATAAAGATTTAGAACTTTGGGAACACAATGTGGTTGTGTGTGCCATTGAGTCAGAACCAATCCATAGCTGGGCCTTCAAAGGGGTTTTAGAGGCAGATAATTACATAGGAGGAGGGGACCCATCATCCTTCTTCCTTTGAGCAGCTTGCTGATTTGAACTCTTTGCCTTTGGAATGGCAACACAGCTTCCTACCAATAAGTCACCAGACCCCAGAAAGAGTCATTATGAGTCAGACAACTTGAGTGACCATGGTTTTAAACAAATTACTGGGCAAGTCTTTTCAAGAAATGGCTGTTTAAAATCTATAGGGTGAAGTATTTGCCTCTTGATTCACTTCAAAGTTGAAGCATTATGTGTCTTTTATGGATGAGAGTTTGACTTTACAGAGAAAAAGTTCTTGCCCTTGACAGTGAGCCGGGGAAGGGCTTGCCTTTTTCACACCACTGAAGTTCAGCAATGCTGCATTGTTGCACTGGTTCATGGATGAAGCATATTTAAAAGTGGGGCAGATACATGCTGCAGCATTTCCCAACGGCATTTCCCATTACACGGATTGCTTAGGAGATTATTTCCCATGAGCATAGCCTGGAAATCCATTCATCTCCCCGCTGCATATGCAGGTGATTTCACACAAGCTTGGCCAGAGAGCCAATTGTTTTTATGCATGAAAAGAGAACCCTCTCCTTCCTGCTTTGTTAGATGCTCTGTACAATAAACATCACACACGTTTGAGTAAATTACAGTATGATCTGAGAGCACCTGTAATCCTCGAAAACAATTGTTGCCCAAATTTGACATAGAACAAACAGAAGACATCAGAGGTGTTGCACTGAATCTCCCTATGACAGCACAGAGAGGAAGAGAGGATCCATCCAGAACAATAGTACAGTGAATTAAAAATGTACCAGTCCGTTAACATTGCCACAACTCAACTTCAGTCATATTCCTGTTATTCATAATAGCTCTCAGTTACGTTTGTTAAAGGAATGTTACAGAGGGATAAAAATGGGCTTTCCTCTTCTGCTAAGTGGAGTTTCTAAATAGGCAACACCCGATGAAGACACCATTGTTCTCAGAGTAACAATAGCTGTTTTTATGTACAGAGAGATCAATAAAAAACAAAAGAATGCTGCTTAAGTGCTTTACCCCCAAGGTATCCTTTAACCTCTTCAGCAATTCTGAGAAAAGACAGGTACCACGGAGCTTCTATGTCCCAGCCTGAGGCTCTGAGGCCCAGCGACCTAGTGTAATAAAGCACTTGCTGTGTGCTGGGCTCTGCTGCGTGCTTTATTTCCAACACTGGCTGGGACACTGTGCTGTGCTCGCCGACTTCCACAGATACTGCTTTTCTTTTACCAAACTGAAGGTTTGTGATTACTCCATGTGGGGCAAATCTGTTGGTGCCTTCCCCACCCCCGCCCCCAACAGCAAGTGCTTACCTCATGGCTAAGCCAAATATTGGTAATTTTTTCACTCTTTCATGCACATTCATAATACTAGTGCACAAGTAGTAAGAAGCTGTGCTGCAAGCCCAAAGGCATGCGGTATGAACCCACTAGTTGCTCAACAGGGGAAGGAGAGACAGTCTCCTCCCTTGCAATTAACTACTTCTGAGAACCTGAGGAGGGTCAGCTATGAGTCAATACCCACTCTATGGCACACAACAACAATACAAGAAGTATACACTTAATAGACTGTTGTTGTTGTTGTTGTTATGCGCCATGGAGTCACCGGCAGCTCCTAGTGATCCTCTATCTGGAGCCAATCTTATTGTCTCTGACACACCTACCCCCATCACCCAAGTCACCAAGTCAATCCATCTCAAGAGGGTCTTCCACTTTATGCTGTCCCTCCACCCTCCCAAGCATGATGTCCCTCTCCAAGGACTGATCCCTCCTTGTAACATGCCCAAAGTATGTCAGATGAAGCTTCAGAATCCATACCTCCAACAAGCAGTTTGGTCTCACCCTCTCTAGGATGAACCTGTTTGTTCTCCTGGCAGTCCATGGTATATTCAATACTCTTCTCCAGCACCACAGTTCAAAGGCATCAGTTCTCTATCATCCCTAGCCATTTGTCCAGCTTCTGATACATAGCCAGTAATTGACAAGACTATGGTCTAGACCAGGCACACTTTAGTCTTCTGACTGAAGTCGTTGCTCTTCAGTACTCTGGAGAGGTCCGTGACAGTAGACTTTCCCAAGGCTATTCATCTTTTGATTTGTGTGGCTATAATTTCTATAAGCACTGGAAAACCAAAATAAATTGTGTGGCTCACTTTACTGTGACAGTCTCCTCATTTTAGAGATCTGAAGTATAAGTATTTCCAATGTTTTGCCTATCTCTCATTTAATCTCACCCAGTACAAGTGACCCCTAATTTACTGCTTGCTGATAAAATAGTCACACTTGAACCCAGTTTACTCTAAAGTTCATGAGCACTATTCTGATGGTATGAAGGCTTCTTTTGTGGTTATAAACATGGGCTCTAGAATTAACCTTCTCAACCACCAGATGCTCCACTGGTAAAGGATGGGTAATCTCTTCCCAAGCGATTTACTGTCCTGAAAACCCGCCGGAGGATCAGCTATGTATGGGTTGGTTCAGATTAGAAGGTACATAACAACAGATGATACTTAAAAAAAAAAAAGCCAGCTGGTGTCTTGCTGCTAGTAAAAATATCAGTGGTTTGGATCCAGTAGCTGCTTTGAGGGAGAAAAATGGGCAATCTCTTCCCATAAAGATTTGTTGTGTGAGTTTAAAAGCAATATATTTTAGGGCATTATGATTATCATAAGAGTTCGGAGTGAGGGTTGCAGAGTGGAGTATACTTGGGGTGGGGTGGGGGAGGGGATTGTGTACCAATGAAGGAGCTTTTCTTTTGCTTTTCAAGGAGAAGAGCGAATGGTGGGGGCGAGGGGGGGGTAGAAAAGTGCAACAATGAATGAATGGAAGTCCAAAATCTCTGTAAATGTTCATTAAAATTAATAAAATAAAATTTAAAAAATTGTTGTGTGCTGTCAACTCAGAGCCAACTCACAGTGGAGTTTTCAAAGGCAGTAAATTGCACTGGAGGAGACTGTGCATCCTTCTGCAGAGCATCTGGTGGATTAGAACTGCCTGCCTTTGGTATTTCAGTGCAGCTTCTTACCACTCCAAAGTAGTGGGTATCCTAGGTGAATGATACCCCGACAAGCTGTATGATCTTTGGAATATACTATTTGGTCTTTCTGTGGCTCAGTTTCCTCATCTGTAAAATGATCTAGTAGTAACACTTTCTTTCAAAGGTTGAGACTATCCAAAGCATTTTGTATAGTATCTGTCCAGCATATAGTAAATGCTCAGCAAATTGTCAGTATTAATGATAATAATGACAATAACAATTCTTACTCTGGTCGCCTAGTGGGTACAGAATTGTGATACTTAAGTCAAAAGGTGGTAACTTGTGGTTGCTGTGAGGCTGAACTCTGTGATGCTGATGTGTCAAATGCATTAATGGTTGGTTAGCCATGGTGGACAGTGTTGGGTGAAACTCCCCATTAAAACAAGCTTGGAAGCAGGAGTGGCATCCACCTCCGTAATAGCTTGCCTCTAGAAACCCTATGAACCTGGAGAGAGGCTGAGAGACACACAAGTGTTGAGGACTCTCCTTCATAGGGTCGTTATGAGTTGCCTGCGACACGATGGCAATTAACAACAACAACCCAAAGGTAGTGCCTCTCTAGAGGTTCAAAACCACCAGAGGCTGCACAGCAGACGGGAGAAAGAAGAGCAGTCTCCTTCCATGAAATTTACAGCCTCTGAATGAGTGAGTGGCTGACTGACATCATTATTTGCGTACAAAATACAACCACCTCCTAAAAGATCTTAAAACCTTTGCTATAGAGTCAGCAATATCTTAGCTAAGCCTTCAGTGGGTTTCTGAGGCTATACATTTCATGGAAGAATATTGCTCATCTTTCTTTCCTGGAGTAGCTTGTGGATTTGAACCACCAGAGACCAGGCGCCTGGGTTAGCAGCACGGTGCCCTATTGACTACATCACAGGATCTCCCTCCTCATAGAGAATATGAGACTGAAAGTACCCAAGCCAGGAAAGTGGAGGTGAGTAAATTGTGTGTTAGAGGCTACTGGCAAAGTGTCCCCACTAAGCAGAATAAGCTCTATGTGTAGGTGAGGGGGCTTCAAGAGGTGACACTTCTTACTAGTTTAGACAGGCTTTTTTCTATCTCTTTTCAGAAAATCATATATATGCTTCTCAATTGTTAATGCAATACATGATGACTTTTATCCCTGTTTGTACCAGAACCTTCTCAGTGCATCCTCCTCCAGTGGTCTAATCTTGAGTCTAGGAAAAATTTTAGTAAGTGGCTGCAATGAAGAGTGGGCGACAGGGAATTCCACCTTCCCAGGTCATCAAAGGTGGTTCGCTCTCATTTACTTCTAAGTGAAAATGATGCCGAGAGTTGGAAAGATGTTGTGGAAGCAACAAGCCGTGTCCCTTCCACTCCTTACCATGTCTGTCAGAATTTCGTTTAACGAGACTGAAATTCGAACATCTTACCTGGTCCTTCTAGGCCCCAGTCTACTTTTCTAGCTTTTCTCAGGGACTTTAGCAACCCACAGCTCCTTTCTCTGTCTGTTTATGCCCAAAGCGGCTCCTTTTTCTGTTATACTGCAGCTCAAGTGTCAGCTGCCCCTGGTACCCTCTTCACTCTTGCCCTTCCTCCATGAGAAGGCAGCTGTCAGTGGCGGTCTTGAGTGTGGAGCATGGAAAGTGCCCAGCAACTGCTTCTGGGATGAATGAAGAGAAGATGAGCAGAAAAGCAACTGACATATGGAGTCAGGAGCTGGGACCTCTAACTTTAATCAACCCCTTACCAATTCTATGTTCCTTTTCTGCCCCTCAGTAACCAAGCATGGCTTCCTCTATGAACATACCATTACATAATTTTGAAGATATTGAGTCAGATTTTAATTAGATCAACAAAAACCAGTACAGTAGTGAACTCCATTAAAAGTCCATAATGTTCCCTAATTTGGGGTGGGGGTGGGGATGAATACTGCTCTGTTGAGATGTAATTTACCCTTTACTAATTAATTACATCCTTATTTACAGGAGCTTTGGTGGCATCCTGTTGTTTACCATCAAGGAAGAACCAAGTCAGAGCTGTCTCTCCAGTAGGTTTTCAGAGGCAGTAAATCACACAGGAGGAGAATGCCAATCTTTCTTCCGTGGAGCAGCTGGTGGATTTGAACCATGTACCTTTGTGCTGGCAGTGCAATTCCTCCTTAATGGTAAGGATTTAAGCTGTCAACACAAAGGTACATGATTCAAATCCACTAGTGCCTATACAGGAGAAAGATGGGCAATTGGCAATCTCCTTACCTGCATTTTACTGTCTTTGGAAACTTGCTGGAGGGTCAGCTATGGGTTGGTTCTGGCTTACCTGTACACAACAGCAACTATGTGTCCTGATTTCGTCCCTTCTGTGCTCTGAATCTTGGATTGTGAGTGTGTGTGTGTGTGTGTGTGTTAAAAAAAAACAGATCGAATAACCCTCATTATTCCTTTCTCTCAGAATTTCTTTGATGAATGAAATTCTCATGAGCGTTTATGTGTGTGTGTGGTTGTATCTTTGAAACTATTTCAAAAGTTTTGAATGATTATTGAGGATACAAAATAGGTCTCAACTTATGTGTGTCAGCACATGTTGGGTGAATTTTCCTGAAGTACAGTAGTACAGTTCTGAGAGACTCCAAGGTTGCTCTAATATCAAGGATAAATCTCACAGAGGGAGGAAGGAAATATTAGAGGCTGTGTGTCAGAAAGTTGCTATTGGTTTAGTTAGGTGCCAGTAGATCAAGTGGAATTCAGAGCGATCCTATGAACAACAGGACTAAAACTTGCTCTAGCCTGTGCCCACCTCACAATCTCCGATACACTTGAACCCAGTGCTGCATCACTATGTCAATTCACCGTGTGAGGGTCTTCCTCCCCTTCACTGTCCTCTCACCTTTCGAAATCTAATGTCCTTCTCCAAGGAATAGTCTCTCCTAGCAACATGCCCAAAGGATGAAAGATGAAGCTTCACCATCCTTTCCTCCCAGGAACATCCTGGTTGCACCATCTCCAAACACATCTGTCTTGTTCTTTTGGTGGTCCATGGGATATTCAGTACTCTTTTCCAACACCACATTTCAAGGGCATCAATTTTTCTTTGGCCATCTTTATTCATGGTTTCAACTCTTAGCAGCATAGAAAGTGATTGAAAAGACCATGATCTGAATAAGGTGCACCGTAGTCTTCAAACTAACATCATTGCTTCTCATTAATTTGGAGAAGTCTCTGAGTGCAGACTTTACTAGTACACTATGTCTCCTGATCTCATGACAGCTAGTACAAAGTGTATTGACTGTGGACCAAGTAGGATGAAGTTCTTGACAGTTTCTATTTTTTTCCCATCCATCATGATGTTAACCATTGGTCCTGTGGCAAGAATTTTTTTTTTCTTGACATTGGGATGCAATTTATATTGAAGGATTGAAGCCTGAAGTGTTTGATCTTCTGCAGCAAGTGTTTCAAGTCCTCCTCACTTTTAGTAAACAAGACATACCACAGGTTATTGATGAGTCTGGCTCCAATCCTGATGCCACTTTCTTCTTCGTAGAGTCCAGTTTCTCGAATAATTGACTCCCATACTGCAATAGGTGTGGAGAAAGGATACAGGCCTGTTGAGTGCCTTTTTTATTTTTAAACCACATAGCTTTCCCTTAGGGGTGCTTTGGTGGCTGGTGGTAAGCAGCTTCACTGAAATCCCAAAGGCAAATGGTTCAAATCCACCAGCTACTTCACAGGAGAAAGATGGGCAACCTCCTCCTATGTGATTAGCTACTTGTGAAAACTCGCTGGAGGGTTCAGCTATGGGTTGGTTTTGACTTGATGGTACACAACAACAACAATTCTCCCTTGCTCTGTTGACATACCAGTTTCTTGATCTAGGTATAGGTTGCACATGAGCACAGTTTAATGTTCTGGGATTCTCATGCTTCTCAATGAATGCTACAAAAATGTAAAATGTGTTCAAAAGGCAAAAAGGTTAATAGTTTACAAGGATGGTTTCCTCAAACTTTTTGCAGCAGCCCTTCCAAAGAGCAGGATTTGAAATTTTCTATTTCCCCCCCTCTTCTGCTGTTTGTGATAGTGCCCATGCTCTTTCACAGTAAAAACTAACTTTCAAACCCCTCTTCACAGACTCTTTCACTTATTTAATTACACCACTGATGTTTTAGAATTACTTTAAAAATCATTAAAAAGGGGAAAGATTAGAAGACAGGCAGGGAAGATAAAACCAAGACGTTTCTTATGTTGTCGAGTGTAACTCATTTATCAAAAGTATTATTTTGAGATGACAAACTTCATACAATACTGAAAGGCAAATATATCCAAAGAAATCAGATTATTATTTAACTGTCTTTTGAGCTGATCCACATTTATTAAGAGACATAGAATTCTAGGTTTCTCCTTCTCTACCCCTCAGTAGCCAACCAGGGTTTCCTCCCTGAAGCTGCCATTACATAATTTTGAAGGCACTGAGTCAGATTTTAATTCATTTAATAATTAGGTCAATAAAAACCATTATAGCAGAGAGCTCCATTAAAAGTCCATAATGTTACCTTAATGGGGGAAAAACTAATATCGTTCTGTTGGAATTTTTCCACAAAATTAATATTATAGAATTTTAGTGGGTGTCTTAAATAGCTTAAATAGACATTTTTATTAACGGAACAAATCATGGAATTAAAACAAATGAAAATCGTTACATTTGCTCTGATGAAGTACTCATGTTCGGAGAGTTTTATCAGCCCCATTCCTCTGAACGCCCTGGACATTTACGACCACAAGAGCAGTATTTTACACTTGTCTGGATCACTGTTCAGCCTTCTTTACAGTCTGCTAATTTGTGTGTTGATGATTGTTCCTTGAACACCAGGACTCCATTTCTTAGAGCCATTTTACAAAGGAATATTCTAGAATCATAATCTCCCAAACCAATAATCTACTCTCAAGTTCCCTCCATGTGATTGCTGTTGGGTGCCATTGAGTCTGAACCAGCCCATAGTGCACCCTCCAGCAGGTTTTTGGAGGCTATAAATCACACAGGAGTAGATTACCCATCTTTCTCAGTGGCTGATGGATTTGATTCGTGCACCTCTGCACTGGCAGCACGATTCCTTAGGAGGAAGCCACCAGCGCCCCCCATATGGTTAGTAGTACTACATCTACATAACAGCCAAGACATCTGGAACAGCTTAATAAGAAATAAGACCCAAGGGGCAGACACACGAGGGATTAGGCTCACCCTACAATGTGAAATCACTTCCCTCCTTAATAATTACAGAGAGAGATTGGGAGGAACTAAAGTAAAAACTCAAATGCCATGTTATGAGAGTTGACCAATTTCTGATAAGCACAGCTAGAAAATGGATGAGAGGAGACGATTATGTTAAAGATCCTTTTACCTACATGAATCCTATGAATCTCTGAGCTGCTCGGGTAGCAGGCATCACTGCCTCTTCAGTATCATCATGGGCAAACGTACCCAAGTGGAAAAAGATTGAGGAATAGTAGAAACTGAGCAAAAGCTGAGCTCTAAATGTACTTAACACATTATCCAACAGGGGAATATCCATCTGGTGGAACGACAGAGCAGCAGAGAAAGACCCAAGATGAGATAGATTGACCCTGTGACTGGAGAAATGGGCTTACATCTGTCGGAGATAGTGAGACTGGCTCAGGATAGAGCAGGGTTCAGAGCTAGTGTATGTGGGTTTATAATGAGTTGTGGGCAACTCATGGCATCTAACAACATGATGCAGAGGTAATAGGGGAAGCCTGTGCAAGTACTCATAGAGACTTCTGGGACACAAGGTCGTGCCTGGATCCCAGCCCCCTATTATACACATCATGATTATAATAAGCTAGTAAGCTCACCTCCACTCTTCAGTTCTAACATCTGAAAGTTAGGGATTGATGGAATCAATGGTTGTTGGAAGGGTTGGAACATATTTTAGATTAAATTACTCAGTGCTGTGACCATCCCTGAGTTAGGACTCTTCGCAGGAAAAAGAAGCCTCTGAAACACGCACTGGGGCAGAATCAAGGTCATATTTCCCAGGATGCTTTTAAAATAGAAGTGGGAAAGTCTGAACTAATCTCTGGTTACACACAGTCACAAAAAAGACTTATGTTTGGCAAGGTGTGCCAAATCTAAAGAGCAGAGATACATGTCTCCAGCAGAACTCCACTTCCTTCCCTAGGAAGATTCCAGTGCAATTAGAAACACTAATAAATAGACCTAAATATTTTTTCATTTCATTCTGTTTAAACTACATCTGATAGCAAATACCATTCAGAATCAGCATGTACTTTCTCTGAAGACTTACACAGACTGCTGTGTACCACTGGCGTGTACATTTGCTATCTATCACCATTTTAGGTCATGAGTTAAGTCTTGAGACTAGAGACACACAGTCAAAGAGCATAGTGTCATCTGACCTTTCTGACACAGTAGCTAGGAAGCCATAGGTAAGTCATACTAGGCAAGATGACAAAGTCATGCAAAATTATACATTAGGACAAAAAATAACTAACAGTAGAATCCATACATTTCTTTTGGGCTTATGACTCTCTAGGGCAGCAAAAGTGAAAATATCCATGGTTGTTTTGCGTCATGGTGAAAGTAAGGGAGAGGAGAAGGGAAATGGGGCAATAGTAATAATGTGAAGTTATTACGAAGAATCCACACATTTGGAAACTAACTGGAACATTGCTCTGAAGTAAACAAATCTGAAAGCTAGAAAGTGCTAAGACATAAAACCTTGAAGTCAACCAATAAACTTTATTCGGAGGGGAAGGATGTTGAAGAGAGGAGCCCATTTCTACAATTTATTTCATTTGGCTGGGGGTATTATTGGGCATTAACTAGGAAATCACTTTTCTTGTGGCAAGTACTTACTTTTACTAAAATTACCAAATATTCTTCTGGAACAGAGAGTCTTATCAGAAAATTGATCTCTACACATAAAGGCATCTTAGAAGGAAAAGTTCCCTTTTTCATGGGAGCTTTCTTTTTTTTTCTTTTTCTTTTTTTCAATGGCTCACAACCGGGCTTTCACAATCTCATGGAAATTTGGAGATTGTACAGATATTGTTTCTGCGAGGAAAGGAAAAGAGAACAAAGAGAGACATAATACTTGTGACTTTAGAGGCTACTACCATTTTCTAGTTTATTCAATGAGGGCGGCAGAGGTTAATAACAAGGAAGTGAAAACCATTCAGGAATACAAAACTATTTACAAAAAAGCCACACACAGTCTGTGCATTGCATTCTATTGCTCTGATGCAATTGCAAAAAAAAGGGAAAAAAAGTGTGTCTGTGTTCATTCAGTGTTATTTAAATTATCAAATGCAAATGCTAAATAGGAACCTCTCAGCAAAGCGCTGGATTATAACACCACGTCCCTTATTCAGGCTAAATGCTGATTACTGGTTCGGAGCTATAAACATGTCAGACAATAATTTAATTGCTTTGCAGGTAGAGGAATATGCAACGTTCTTGTTCACATCCTGGGACTCAATGTGACTCTTTAATACGACATAATGATCATAAACACACGTGAAGTCTTCTCTTGACACCTGCTTTATGGTAAAAAGAAGCGATCATGAATTTTTGCAAGACTCAAGGTATGGGGGAGTGCCAGATTTTTAAAATTTTATTTATTTTTTTTTATGACAAAGCAAAATGAGTTCCCTACCCAGCAGATTCAACTTTTATTTGCTGAAGCCCTTACTCCCAGTTCATAAAAAGACACATCTTCCAAAATGGTTTTAAAACAGTAATGAATTACAGGTGCAGAGGACTACCTCCTAGACGTTAGCTTGCTTCCTGCTTTTGGCTGAGCTGTTAAACATAAGCAGTCAACAGGCTCACTTCTTGGGCCACTGGTGAACACAGATGTCACAATCAATACTCATTAGATCTGGGATCAGCGTGGCTAGGCTCAGGAAAAGACAGCCTCATGTGCAAGTGGAAGGACTTTGTACCTGACTGAGTTGTAGGGGGTTAAACCAGAAGAAGAGAGGAGCAATCAGATAGAGTAATGGAGGGGGGGATCCAAATTTAAGGACTTATTGTAGTGAGCTCTGGTGGCCCAGGGGTAAGGAGCTGCACTGACAGCACAAAGGCATGTGGTTCAAATGCACCAGCTGCTCTGTGGAGAGAAAGCTGGACAGTCTCCTCCCATGTGACTTGCTGCCTCTGAAAATCTGCTGGAGAGTCAACTATACGTTAGTTCCAATTCATTGGTACATAATAACTTGCCATGGAACGTTGTGTGCATTTGCTCATGAAATGGCCCAAGATCCTGGAAAGCCAGTAGAATTGCTCTCATTTAGCAGATGTAGAAACAAGAGCAGGGAGCTCTGGTGGCCTAGTTGCAAGAAGCTGTGTTGCAGTCCCAAATGCATGCAGTTCAAGGAAACCAGCTGGTCTGCAGGAGAAGGATGGCACTCTCCTCCATGTGAATAACTGCCCCTGAAAATCTAGTGGAGTATCAGCTATGGAACAGTTCCAACATGATGGTACACAACAACAACAGAAACAAGAGCAAAGAGAGGTAAAATGGCTTGTCTAATACCACACAGTTCTTAATGACTGAATAAAATCACAGGTCAAGTTCACTGCTTTCACAATCCCCAAAAAGAAATGTCAAACATTTCTTTACAAGCTGGAATTGAAATCGAGACTTTGAAAATCAGAGTGCAAATTACAAGCATTTGTAGCAGCAAATGGTCTAAAGGTTGGCAGACTGAACTTAGGCAGATGTAGCTTGCACAGCAAGTCTTTGTATCTGCTTTCACAAGGTCACCCTCTCAAAAACCCTTTGGAGAGAAATCTTACTCTGCACATGTGGGGTCATCATGATTTTGACAGCAATTAAATGACATTATAACATCCTGACATTACAGGGTTGCAGAACTATGACTGCTCCTTTAGAGACCACTACTGCTATGATTAACGTGTATTGACACATTCAAATTGATTATACTTTGTTGTTTTGCCAGGGGGAAAAAAAAACCCCAAAACAAAACCCAAAAGAATAAACCAAAACATATCAAGTATCTCAAATGAAATACAACCAAAATATTCCTTATAGGTAAGGATGATGAGAATTTTCTCATGTACTCTGGAGATGTTTTCAAAAGGAACGAGGCCCTGGAGAAGCTCATGCTTGGTAAAGTGGATCAGTGGAAAAAGAGTGTGATCCTCAGCGAGACAGCAGACATAGTGGCTTCAACAATGGGTTCAACAAAGCGATGGTTAAGAAGATGGCACAAGATTCAGCAGTGTCTCCTTCTATTAAACAAAAAGCCACCATGTGGTGATGCCAACTCAATGACAACTAACTCCAATATAAAATTTCTGGCATAGTGCTAATTCTCTACGTTCTTTGTAGTAATGTATTTAATCTCCACAGCTATCCCATAACTAGAGTGAGGGCATCTGTCCCTTTATAATACATACAAAACAGTCTGAAATTATCTTCACCTGATGTAATCACTGCAAGATTTAAATGCTTAGTCTTTTCTTTTTGTGCTTGACTTCTTTTTAACAATTTGTTTTAGGATGAACATGCTTTTACAAAAATCAAGAATGATTTTCTGTTTTGAATTAAAAAAAAAACCCAAAACCACAACTGAATATAAATGCAAAACTGCCAAGATGTTAACTGTGAGTAATTCTGGGTAGTGAGAACATAGATGGTTGTTATTTTATTCTTTGTATGTTTCTAAAAGTTTAGTTTCTATAAATAAAAGCAAATACAATCTCTTTTAAAGAAGCCTTTTAAAAATACTTTTTTTCCTCTCACAAAATTAAAAATTCAGGAAGAAGTCTTTCCCTGGTTCACTGGTACTACAGTACCAGCAGAATGAAGAACACACTTTTAATTAAATGTGGCAAGATGCTGAGCTGCAATCCTGAAGGCACACAGTTCAAGGCTACCAGTTGCTCTATGGGAGAAAGATAGGCAATCTCATCCCATGTGATTAACTGCCTCTGAAACCCACTGGAGGGTCAGCTATATATGGGTCAGTTCCGACTCAAAGGCACACAACAACAAAGGAAGAAACAACATTTATTCGGCAACTCGTTCATCTAATCATGACAACAACACAGAAATCAAAGGTACCTGGGTGGGACAAGAGTCTGCATTCATCCGTTAGCATGATGAGCACTGGTTCAGACCCACCCAGTGGAAGAAAGGTCTGGTGATTTGTTTCCATCAAGAGTACAGCCAAGGAGAGTCCATGGAACAGTTGTACCCTAACACATGGGTGGAGACTGACTCAATGGCAATGAGTTCGATGTGGATAGGCATAGACACCAGATAAAACACCAAGACCCTCAACAAGACAGACTAATACACTGACTAACAACGGGTCAAGCATGGCAGAGATTGCGAGAATGGTGTAAGAGAGAACAAGCTTTCCATCTAGTAATCATAAGATTGCTATGAGTTACAGAGACTTGATGACTTTCTAGTTCTTAAGCATATCCTCTTAGCTCTGCTTCCATTCTTGGCCCATTTCTCTCCATTTTCTACTGTCCAGTTCCTGTCAGCCTGTCTAACTCCTGCTCACTATTTGCTTAGTATGTTATTTTGAAGGAATTTTATCTCTGTCCCTCCAGGTATATATACATCTGCTTTTTGTCTTACGTTTCCTCTGGTGATGGATTGAATTGTGTTCTGTGGTGGCTTAGTGGTAAGACTTTGCACTACAATCCTGTATGCACAGGGGTCACATCCACTAGCTGTTTGAAGGATGGGCAGTCTTGTGTCGTGCAATTAACTGCCTCTAAAAACCTGCAGGAGGGTCAGCTATGGGTCAGTTCCGACTCGACAGTACACAACAATTATATCATGGCTTAGTGGTAAAGAGCTGTATTGTCAACACAAAGGTGTGCAGTTTGAATCTACCAGTTGCTCTGCTAGAAAAAGATGGGAAATCTCCTCTCATGTGATTTCCTGCCTCTGAAAACCCATTGAGGAGTCAGCTATGGGTATTCTTCGATTCCACTGTGCATAACAACATCATCATGAAGAAATTGCAAGTATTCTCCATGATCTAATAAATAGTTGTAAGAGAATGACAAGAGTGGAATGCAACACTCTTCAATCTCATCACAGGTCTGATCCAGGTTAAGGGGAATTTCCCTAGGTGTGACCTGTAACATCTTTTCTCTCACAGGAGGTATAATGGGGAGGAAAACCAGCCTAGACTGGGGACCTCAGTATCATCAGAAAAGAATCTCCAGGAGTAGAATGTGCCCTTTTCATTTTAAGACCCAGCACTGGATTACTGCTTGAGACTAGGGAAGGTCAAAACACCCAGACTTTTCCAAGGAATTACTGGCCTACAGATGCTAAAGTGGAAATAGACTTTCCTCCAGTATCTACAGAGGAGAGGGTCTTCTCTTAGATTTGACATTTTGAACCTGGACATCGGGTCTCCTGAACTGGAGGTTTAGTGGTAAGGAGTGACATTGCTAATCCAAAGGGATACAGTGCAAGCCCACCAGTGGCTCCATAGGAGAAGGATGGGCCATCTCCTTTCATGAGATTTACATCTTCTGAAAACCTCCTGGAAGGTCACCTAGTGAGGCAGACCGAGGCCCAAGAAGACACAAGCTAAGCAAACACAAGAAACCTGTTTAACTGACTCAACCCCCAGGAGCAGCGGCAGCTAAACACGTCTAATCACTTAAGGGAGATACAAGCCCATCAGTAAATGGTCCAGCATCTGAGGGTTGGCTGCCCAGTAACCAAATGAGGGAATTTTAACTAACCTATGACCTTTCTTTCTGTGCACCTAACTGGCTTATAGCCTTTTTGTACCAAAAAGGCTTAACTAATCAATCAAAATGTATCTGAAAACTAGTCAATAGAAAAGAGACCCCAACCACTACCTTGTAAGAGAGAACATTTTGTGCAACAATGAGTGAATATTTTTTAAAAAAGAAAGTAAACTGGATGAGGGGGAAGAGAGAAGGGAGGAAAATGTGCAACAATGAATAAATGAGTGAATGGATGAATGAGAAGCCAACTCTTCTGTAAACTTTTGCTAAAATCACAATAAAAATTTAAAAAAAAAGAAAAAGAAAAGATTGCATTCAGGAAGCCTGACCCCTGAGAGGCTGTGGTCTCTGTCAGCACTCCTCGCAGACAGTAAAGTCTTTCTTGCTTCACTAGAAGAGCTTATAACACTGTTCCTTCACCTGGAGTTGCTGGACAGGAGGTCTGGCATCATGAATGAGTGCTTGACTTAACAGTACATAATAAACAACAATAACAAACTCTAAGAGAATAAATTTCTGCTTGTCAAAGCCATCTACTTGTGGTATCTCTGTTATGTCAGCCTTAGATAACTAAGACACTTCCCTCCCAGTGCCCACTAAATAGTACAAGTTCAATTAGAGTAATAAAGCTGGCAATTAATGTTCCAATCCCCAGGAAAAGAAACTGATGACCTGAATTAGAAGCAATACAAGTGGACAAATTGAAAAGAACTATCCTCTGAAATCAAAACTTTTATTCTGTTCTTTCTACACCTTGGCATTTACAACTTGAATAATGCAAATGTTTAACATGGAAAAAGGGAAAACAAACTTTTTAACAAGTGACCCAGTTCTTATCTATTCTACTTGGCTTCACCCTGCTTATAGTTATGTGTTGGCCACAGTGTTTGTCTTGCAACACCTCTGACCCAGCCAAGCAGAAAGGATCACATACGGTAGGCACAGGATAGATGTTGTCAGGTTATCTTCAGCTTGAACTGTAATACCAGCTTGAACTGTAATACCAGCATTTGTGTTCCCACAACATTTAAAGGCCAACAAAATACCACATCTTCCCCTGCCACCCTCTAAAGTGAAAGGTTAACATAGTACGTTGATTCTTTGAATTTGAAAGAAGTGTCTAAGACGACCATCTTCTTCTTCCCTTATGGGAGATCTCTGGAGATCTTGTGGGTAAGGAGTTGCCCTGCCAACCCAAAGACACGCGGTTCAATTCCATAGGAGAAAGATGGGCAGACTTCCTTTGTGCTTTCTATTGCCTCTGAAGGCTGACTAGAGGGTGAGCTATGGGTCTGTTCTGACTCGATTGTGCATAACAGCAACGTTATCTTCCCTAAAAGATATAGAAAGGAGCTCAATTCTTCTCAAATTATGTGGACAGAAAGAGGAGGAGAGACTGAGGGCCTTTAGTGGCCTGCATGTGATCCCCAAAGATTTCTGGTCAACATACTTCATAGCACTCCTTAGCGAGCCTGGGTTCTCTGTAGCCCTGCCAGCACTGGCTCCTGCCCGCTCTAAGGGCCCATCAATGTGACTTGACAAAGGCACGGGTCTTATTAGCATGCGGGAAGCAGAGGGCCTTGCTTGAAGAAAACACTTTGCATATGAGCAGAGGTGGAAGGATATCAGACTTTCAAAGAAAATCTCCACCTAACGCTCCCTTTATCCCTGAGCATCTGGAGACCTTGCTCCGTGAAGAAGTTCTTGACCTTTTCAAGCTATTAAAGGGAACCCATGTTGCAAAGGGGATCTGTTCCTTCTGTTTCTCTTTGTTGGTTGCTTGGACAACCAAGCCTGAATGAAACCGCCTGAGGGAGTCTGCCTCACTCTAACTCCCCATTTGCTTCAGCAGAGGACATTTCAAAGAAAGGGTTTCAAACAAGAGTCCCAGAATGAAAGGAAGTACAGGAGCTATGACAATCCAGGACACACAGGTCCTGGGTAGTGACAAGTGTCCCTCAGGAGTGATAGACTAGACTAGGCCTTCAAGTGTTTTCAGTTGCAGCCTGGTCTCAGGCAAGACATGCATATTGTTCACAGGTGTGTTGTTTTTGAAAGAACTATTCGGTTTTCTGGGTATGGGAAGGTCCTCAGGGACATCTTACTGTGAGTGTGGCTTCAGGCTGTGCCCTTCTCTTGGGCTCTTTTATGGAGGGTGGGAAATCAAAGAACTTGGCAAGAGGAGCCCATCGCTGTGGGTGGTCAAGTCTGAAGGGACTTAAAGGGCCACATTTCCATCATTATACTATTTGAAAGTCAAGGTCTCCCTGCCTTCTTCCACATGCTTGGTTTTCCTTTGAAGAGGAAGGCTCAGCCATCATGCTTTCAGAAGACATCTTCTTTGCTCTTTCATAGGAAGGGGCAAGGCAAGTGATGATGTCTGTGGTCACCTCCTCCTAGAAAGACCAAAGTGAGCTGCCAAGGTCAGTTCTGCTTTAGCTATTGGTGGAAGCATTCTGTCCCATCTCCCAGGTCCATGAGCTCTCTAAGAACTGGTATTTCCTTGTTACTGAAGTGATGTCATTGGAGTCTGGTGTGGTTTTGGGGAGGTCGTTTTGTTTGCTTTGTACCCATCCTTGGGTCTGTCTCTAGTGACAGAGCATCCTCTAAGTCTAATCTGGGATTAGACGGGAGCCTGCATGAGCCAGGGACTCAGACTCAGTTTTCATGCTCTGGGGACACAAACTGATTTGGAGAAAGAGATGAGGCTTGTTAAGGTACCTGGGGCGATTCTTATCTCCAAATTTTCTCTTTCCAGTAATCATATTAAAGGTGATGTAATGCAATTCTTTATTTTTCAGATGAAGAAATGGAGGCCTGAAGTGAGTGAAAAGGCACACCCAAGACACAGAATCCCAAGTCAGTTCTAGTATCTTCCATTGGTCTCATACATGCCACTCCTCTCCTCCTCGCCTCAGCTTGACCTTCAACCTTCCCTTTTCCTCCATGATACAACATGTGGGGCACTGGAAATTAGGCACAAGATCCTCTTGTATTAAGGAAAAGAGCTTCCTGCTGTCTGACAAGGGCAGATTCCTGTAAGGATTTACAGCTTTGGAAACCAAGTGAAGTGTGCTAGGAGTTTGAAGTGACGTGATTAATATAAATGGGTTTTATTTGTTTGTTTGATGGCACAGAGACTAAGCACTTGACTGTTAAGTTCAAATCTTGACCATAGTGAGTTTAATAGGTTTTGTTGGTTTGGTTGGTTTTGGTAGGGTGTTTGTGTGTTTTTAATAACAAAATAAAATAGAAATCACCATCATATACCATTTATCCCCATCTAAAAAAAAAAAAGGAAATGATCCTGCAAGTCATAGACTCCTTTATTAACTGCTTAGCCTCATTCCAGACAGTTGTAGACATGTTGATAATGACTGTCAAGATGGAACCAAATCATAGCTGACCTCTAGTAGATTTTCAAAGGGAGTTTTGCACAGGAAGAGATTGGCTATCTTGCTCCCGTGGTGCAGCTGGTGGATTCTATCCGTGTACCTTTGGGCTGGTAACACAATCCTTACCACTAAGCCACCAGAGGTTCCATAGTTGTAGAAACACAACAGACACAAACAAGGCCACTATCATACCTTCTAAGAAGGGTGGAAACACTATAACAGGGGCCTTCAGTAGACTGTAACAGGGTCTGGCTGAGCTGTGACCCCTTGTCTGTCGAAATTCTACTGAGGGGCCTTCATGACGATAGGCACAGAATTCTGTATCCCAGGCAAAATGGGGCTATGGAAAGACTTGATATTGCAATGCAAATCTAAAATTATATAGTTCAGATCTCAATGAAGTTTTTTGCTAGGCTTACCAAAACCTTTAAGGTTGAGGAGAAAGTGTGGGTGGTAGCTTAATACTGAAGCAGCTCTGATACCTCAGTTAAGTCTTGGCTAAGTGAGAATTCATGATAGGCACACATTCTAAGTAAGAATGTACTCTTGAATGACAGGATAAAGATTTAGATGAGGGTATCAGAGAGTACAATCTGAGAGCTATAAAAGTCCTTAGAAGTATTCTGGCCTACATTTCTTACTTTGCTGGTGAAGGCATTGGGATACAAAGAGTTGGATGGCTTAAAGTGCCTCGGTGAGTTAGAGGTAAGACCCAGATTGAATGCCAGGCCCAATGAGCAATTAACCTACCATAGCCCATGTTAACCATCCCACAGAAGCAGTGCACGTAAGTGCCAGCAGGAATCTCTGCAGAGCAACAGGCAATTGGGATACACCCTGTAGAAGGTCCCCAGGATAAGGGACTTCTAAGATGAGCAGGATGATTAGCCTCAACACGGGGAGAGCTGGTGTACGATGGAGAAGACATTTCAGGAGAGAAAGGCTAATTGGATCCTGGTTTCATGGGGATGAATGAGAACAAGTGGGTTGGTGTACCATAATTAGAACTGCGGGATCAGGGAAGCAGAAAGGTGACTGCAGAGTGAATCCCATGAGACTCGGCTTTACACTGAGGCGAGAAGTCTACATGGTGAGGATGCTTGGAGGTGAGGGTGGAAGCTCAGACAAAACAAAAAGTCCTGAAAGGATGGATTTTAGGATTTCACTGTCAGGTAGAAGATACATCTAAATCCCCCCAGGGCAGCAGCCAGCCCTATCCTCCCAAAGCTGTTGGGGGCAGCCCTCCTTAACATATCACAATGCTCCTGTCCAGTAGAACTCAGCTCCTCCTGCTGATATGCTTTCTTCCTCTCTTCTCCCACCTCCTGTTCTGTTGACACTTGTTTGCCAGTTTGGCTGACAACACCGCAGACAATCTTCTTCTCACTGAAGCATGTTTGACCTGGGCATACAGCTTCTGCCGAGCTGATCTGGAGATTCAGTTGGCCCTTAGGGCAGCCAGGCATGTGTGAAGAACGGGGATAAACAGTAGGATGTGGCTTTTAACTGCACTGATTTGGCCCAACAAACTCAGGAACAATCTATAAAACTTGACAGTCACGGGGAATATAATCAGCTACAAAGAAAGGGAAGGGGCTGTGGGGTGGAAAGAAGGCTGGTGGGAGCAAATACATCCACTCACGCACCAAAACACTGGTGTACAAAATAGAAGGGGAGGCATTGTGTGGTGTGTGTGAGACACTGGGTCAAAAAAAAAAGCAGAGAGGGGACTCTAAGTGGCTCATTTTCCAGGTTGGTGATTACAGATTTCATCTCATAATCTGGAAACCATATTAGAAGTGGAGTATCATCCCCCTGCCCCCACTTTGCGCCTGGATCTCAAAGTCATTTACAAATAGTCCAGAGGAAGTTACACTGCAAAACCAGAGATGGAGCTCCTCTAGACGCTGGAAGCCACCAGCAGCTCTGCAAGCAAGAGATCAGCAGTCTCCTCCCCTGTGAGTAACAGTCTCCGAAGCCCAGCGGAGGGTCAGCTGTGAGGTGTTTCCCCCTCAACAGCAGTGAGAGACACGGAAGGGACGTGTAAGGAGGGCTGCCCTCTCCTTATTATACAGAATTACAAAGCAAAAGTTTCTCTTATTTAAAGTAAAATGGTGTATTTAGATTTCAGCTTCTCAACACAGGTTCAGAAACAATCTATTTACCAGCATTTAGCTGTGCTTTTCATTTTGCTTTGGTCTTTTTATCTGCTTGGAGAAGAGGGCCCCTGGCCCTGGCCCTTTTGTTTTCAGGCTCCCTCTCTCCCTCTGCAGTCTCTTCCCTGAAGCTTTTCTGAAATTCCCTGCTAACACTGTTTGGCCTTTGTGCCCAGTTCTCATTTTCCCTGAGACACACCCGGGCTTCACACGCCATCACAGGCCGGCTGAGCCTCATTTCTTTCATGTTGATTATAATTTTTATCACATTATATGGGATCCCTCTGGTGGTTACTAAGGCACACATCAGTTTTGAGAGCCTAGAGCCAAAGAATCCTCAAACATCGAGGAGAAAGAAACTGAGGTTTACAAGGTGGGGCAAGACAAAGGGATTCTGGGCTGCTCCGATGCCTCCCACGGGCCTGTGGGAGAGCTCCAGGGCCCAGGGCGGCTCCATTTGTCTGAGGGACGAAGTGCTGCGTTCGCGATCCTTGGGAGCCGTCATCATTTGTGTTAATGGGAGCATCAGACACGGGAGCTGTCTTGTCGTAAGAAAAACAGCACATAGGATTCCAGCCAAAGCAAAGGGGAGGCTTATGGCTGCAGTAGCTCCAGAGAGTGACAAATAAGATGGAAGTGAGGGGTCGATGGGGACAGGCCTTGGCATGGGACAGCTTTCTCATCAAACATCTTACAAGGACAGCTTCTCAAGGGATTGTCAAAGGCAACCCCTGTCTTATTTAAGATGGATGCATCAACGCATCTGGCGGGCCTGACTGGGCCTTCACTTGGTTTAAGACAGTGGCAAAATAAGTTACAAAACAAATACATTTTCCTGGCTGGCGGGAAGCTATGAGCTGACACTGGTTAAGGCTCTATTAAAACGTCTTCATGTCCTAATATGCAGAGATGTGTTAATTTAGAATGTATTCATCAGAAGACCTAAATTAATTGCTCTCTGATGAATTTTCTAACACCTCCTTTCTGCTTCCTTTCCCTCCCCCCACCTACCAAAAAAATATCCTGAAAAGGTCAACAGCACTATCAAACGCAACACACTTCAACTTCCTTCCAAGCTTATAATTAAAGCTAATTAGTAGCTTTCGTAATTAGCACATGTAAGCTTTCTACTCTCTGAATTAATAAGACTTAATCAGGTTTTGAGCCAAGGATACTTCTGGCTGGCTGGTTCTGGGTCCTGAACTGGCGCTGAATGGTTAATTTAAAACACATCTGTGCAAAATGGGACACTGGAAAGAAAGGACCTAACATGCGTGCTCACACCATGGTGTGTAGCAGTGACAGCCCAAGGTGGAACACACGTCATCTGAGGCAGACCAGTTCAAACCAGAATGCTGCTAGGTCCCCATTAACTCACTAAACAGTCTCAACCTTTCCATGCAAAATGGGTTGTGTCCAGTTGTCACGTCAAGTCCACTCAACACGTCGGCCTCTTGTTAACAAATGTCTGTCTTGAGCATAGCCGATTTCCTTTACTTTACCACAAGGCAGAGAGGGGCTCTGATTAAGGGGTGCCAAGAGAAAAAAAAACCACAACAAAAAACCAAAACAAAAAACCCCACAAAACAACAACTGCTATTTTTGGTTCAAATAAAAATCAAAGAGTAAGAAATCATTAGTCAAATAAGACTCAGCTTTCTCATAGACAATGCAACTCTCCAAAATAGCTTTGTTGTTTCTTTTTTTAGGCTGTGTGTGGGCATTCTGCATGCCCAGACAGAATTAAAAAATAAATAAATAAATAAAATCAAGAAATCGAATCTATAGTCTATTAAAAGATTTTAAAAAAGAGTCTCTAGGATTTGTTTACAGAATTTCAAGTCAGAGAAAAATGTTCCATACTTGTGATAATTTGCTGTTTTCCCTCATCTCCTTCTAAATGCTAATCTCAGGGAAGGAAGCAAATTCTCACGAAGGAAGCAAAGAGCTTGGTGATTAACTGGACTCAGAAGTCCAAGACAGTTGTGCGGACCACTCCTAGCACCGGTAATCTTCATGTGTGAAAAGAAGAACACATTATAGTCATTTCTTCAGAGGAGATGACAAAGTAACCATGGATCTGTTTCTCATTGCAATGGTATAGCTACTGCTGCTGGGGTATTGCCAGTTCATAGAATATTAAACACTCTTTCCAACATCACAACTCAAGGGCATTGAATCTTTTTTTGATCTTCCTTATTCACTGTTTAATTTTCAGATGCTTAGGAAGCAATATCATTAAATACTATGGCTTGAGTCAGGCACACCTCAGTCTTTAAACAGACATCCTTGCTCTTTAACACTCTAACCAGGTCTTTGAATAGGTAATGAAAGCTGCACTGGAATGGATAAAAGGAAGGACAATCAAAGAAATGGACAATCAGAAATCAAGAGTATGGCAATTAACTTGGAACAGGACAAGTATCATAAAGGGAATTGGGGGAGGGAAAGGAAGAAAAATGTGTGAGCATGAATGAATAAAAAACAATCTCTTTGTGAACTTTCATTTTTTTAAAAAAAATTTATCTTAAAGCAAAATAGTGGGGGGCGGGGGGAAAGGGGTTCTTGACAGTAGATTTTCCCACTGCAACATGTCTTTTCATTTCTTGACTGCCACTACTATGGGTATTGATTGAGGATTCAAATAAATAGTTGACAACTTCAATCTTTTCTCCATCCATCATGGTGTTACCTAGGGACAATTTTTGTTTTCTTGATGTTAAAATGGGGAGCTCTGGTGGCCTAGTAGCAAGAAGCTGCACTGCAAACCTGAAGGCAGGCAGTTTGAATCCTTCAACTGCTTCATGGGAGAAGGATTGTCAGTCTCCTCCCGTGTGATTAACTGCTTCTGAAAACCTGCTGGGAGCTCATCTTATGGGTTGGTTGGCTATGGGTCAGTTCTGACTCCACGGTACACAACAACATTAACAAGATGTAACCTATATTTAAGGCTTCAGTCTTTGATCTTACTTCAGGAAGACTTGAAGTGGTTCAAGTCCTCTTCATTTTTGTCAAGGAAGGTTGTACTATTTCCATAACACAGATTGTTGATAAGTCCTCCAATTCTAACACCATATTCTTTCACACGGAGTCCAGCTTCAGGGATGATTCCCTCAGCTTGCAAAACGAATATGTATAGAGAAAGAATACAATCCTGACACATACCTTTCCTGATTTTAAACCATGCAGTGTTATGTTTGGGCAAATGCTTCTAGGACTGTGTGCAGGTTTTGCATGAGAAAAGGACTAGGAATTGAATTCCCACAGCTTCCCTGGTCAATTCCACAGGAAGCCTATTTCCTCTGCCTCCTCCCTCTTCCTGGATGTAGGCTAGAACATTCCATTACTGTGCTCCTAACCCAGTTCCTCTCTTGTTCAAATCCACCAGTGGCTCTGAGGAAGAAAGATGAGTAATATTTTCTCATGCAATTTTTAACCTCTGAAAAACTGCTGTGGGGCTTAAAGTTCCAACTCAAAGGCAATGAGTTGGAGCTTTTTGGCTGGCACCTAGTGGGTTGAGGGCAGAGATGTTACTAAACAGCCAAAAGTGTTTTGGGCACCAGCAACAAAGAATTATCTGGGTCAAAACCTCACCAGTCCCATAGTTGCAAACCCCTGATATATAAGATCTGAATGGAATTTTGAGTCCCTCCTTAGTTTTACCAAGTTTCAAACCTGAGCATGTTGATTGACTCTAGGCTGACCTTGGCCTTCTAACAAGCCAAAGGGAAACCATAGTTCACCCCCAAGGGCCAGAACTAAGCCAGGCTAAGAGAAGTCAGGACACCCAGGGCAATTCCAGTCACTCCAAAGCAAAGTGCTGGACATTTTTATACTGCAGCTGAAGCCAACATATTGCATTATGGATGAGCTCGCATGCCATGGCAAAGAGTTTAAGAACGACGCTTATATTTAATGAATCCTAAATGGTTTATTACTGAGGGTCAAGTTCCTGTTTCCTGTGGGAATTTGACATTTATGAAAATGCCCGTGTATTAATTATTCAGTGGTGAAGTCCTTCCGATGGAAATTCACTTTCCTGATATACTTGACAGCCCCACATTCCCTGTCTGCAGGAGCGGCTTTGTTGTTAATCCTCTAAGCATTAATTAAATAAAATTTACAACCCAGCCAGGATGCATCTCCCCTCAAATATTATGCAAAAGACAGCTAAATGCTCTTTGATTTTTTTCTTGCTAGTAGCCAATCATTACCCACAGCTATTTGCATTCTTCCTTTTGTTCTTTAAAACATAAACCTGCTATCTCTTCCCACTGAGAAGAAAACTATGCTTAGTAATTAAATTACACCACATTAAACTTACTTAAGTTCACCAGCAGGGAGAATGCGATGCATCTGGGTTTGACAATAACTCCTAATCAAGTTCTCATGAGCCATATCTTTTCTGTGAGTTGTTATAATTTTCATTTCTGGAATTTCATTACAAATGGTAATGCTATTACTCCTATTAATGCCCCAAACCAACAGCATAATCCAGTATTTTAATGAGTAATTGTGATTAATCATTATTTTATTAATGACATATTTAGTTGGTAATGGTCTTTGAGCACCTTACTCCCTGGGCTTATGAGCATTTCATACTATTTGCTTCATTGCTTGTTTCTGGTGAAGTGGCACCATCAGCTTTAACACGTTGATGGGATTCAGCATTTTTCTACATCTTGGCCTGAGATGCTTGCTGCATATTTATATTTCAGAAACATGAGGGTCCTGGATCTTAAAAAGGTTCACGCAGTACAGCATTGAAGTCTATGGGGGAGAGAATAGTTTAAAAGTATTATATTTTAGGGCATTATGTTTATCGTAAGAGTACGGAATGAGGGTTACAGAGTGGATTATATTTGGGGTTGGGGGTGTGGTTGGGGGATGTGCCGGGGGGATTGTGTACCAATGAGGGAATGTTTCTTTTGCTTTTCAAAGAGAGGAGCAAATGGTGGGGGGCTGGGGGGGCGGGGAGAAGGACGGAACAATGAATGAATAGAATTCCAAAATCTCTGTAGATGTTCATTGAAATGAAAAATAAAGAAATAAAGTAAGTTAGTTAGTTAGTTCACGCAGAAGACTTACTCTGGTGTCCCTCTCTGCCAATATAAGGAGGCAATCAGCGTGTTTCCAGAGCACACACACATGCAGAGAAAAAGAATTCTTCTAATCCCAACTTACTAATAACTGTAGGGGCTAAACTCGTGGGTTTTCAGGAAAGGATACAGTAGATTTGGAGGCCCTCTTTTGACCAAGAACATTGGCTTTAGAGTGTAAAAGAAATAAGAATAAAAAGGAAGGAAGGAAGGAAGGAAGGAAGAGAATTTGACAGGACATGAGCTTTCTGTGAATCATCTTGCAACACTATCTACGTTCTTACTAACTGGGATAGTGGGGTGCGGGCTGCTGTGTTCTCCACAAAAAAGTAAAATCCAAAAGGGCAGGGTCTCCCATGTCCTAGTACACAATTGTATTCAGGCATAAATGCTGCCCAATTAACAGCTAAGTACATTTTATAACAGATAAGTAAATGTTCTGCCATAGAGAGGGCAATTGAGGAAGGTGAATTAAAGAATTAAGTTGTGGTTTTGTGGGAGAAGCAGGATGCTGGAATCCAGGAGACGCCAGATTGGTTGGATGGTGTGCTCACAAATGACCTACTTATGCCATAGCTGTCTGTGACTGAATAGGAATCCTGAAAGAAGGACAGAGTCATCATATTATCTTCCCTGCTATATATAGAAATTGGTTGTGTATAAATATACACACTCACACATTCACATGTTAAACACAGACATTCACACATGAAACAGTCGTATGCTTTCTGACACACACATGTATAAAATACACACACACACACACACACACACAGAGCAAGCATTCATCCTAGAAAATTACTCAAGGAGCAAAAGTTTACTATGTGTTGAAAATGAAATAAGGACGTATAGAGGGGGAAATGTATCAAAGTATTATGGGGACAATGCATGGCTGTCATTTCACAGAAAGAGCCACAACTTCAGAATTAAAACAGAGCTAGATGAACAGCAAACTTGTTAAAGATCATCCCATGTCTGTGTGTGCATTTCAGACAGGCAGAAACTTTCAAATGTCGGCAAGAAATCAGCAACCACCAGGATCAAAGTTCATACAGCCCCGTGGCCTGAAGGCATGGGATCAGAAGTCAGGCTTCTGCAACCCACACAGAGCCTTCCCACCTAAAATCACAAGCATTTGACTGTATAGAGGAATACAAGTTATGACTAACATTGAGAAGAGTGGGAATATCAGAAAATGTAGCTTGATCATGTAAAACCTATACCAAGAAGCTGTCTTCTAAACAGAACATGGGAACACTGCATGGTTTAAAACCAAGAAAAATGTGTGTCAGGGCTGAATCCTTTCTCTTCATATTCAGTTTGGCTGCTGATCAAATCATTTGGGGAACTGGACTTTATGAAGAAGGATGTGGTATCAGGACTGCAGGAAGACTCATCATCAACATTTGTTATATAGGTAACATAACCTTGCTTGCTGAAGGTGAGGTGAATGACATGAAGAACTTACTGCAGAAGATCAAGGACTACAGCCCCCAATATGGATTGCATCTCAACATCAAGAAAGCAAAAATTCTCACTACTGGACCAATAAGCAACATCGTGAGAGAGAAAAGAGGAGATTGCCCATCATTCTCCAGCAGAAGAGCTGATGGGTTTAAATATGTGCCTTTGAGATTGCAGGGTAGTTTCTTATCACTAGTCCCCTAGAACTCCCTTATATATCATAATAAATCCTTATATCATCATAATAAAGGGCGCTCTGGTGGCCTAATTGTAAGAATCATGAAGGCACAGGGTTCGAGGCCACCAGCTGCTCTGCAGAAGGATGAGCAGTCTCCTCCCATGCGATTAACTGTCTCTGAAAACCCGGTGGAGGGTCAGCTATGGGTTGATTCCAACTCAATGGTACAAAACAACATAAACAAATTTTTATATACATGTATTTGATCATGGTGGAGATAGAATTCAATGTATAATACTCAGAAGGCAGAAAGGGAAAGAAAGATGAACGGAAATGAGAATCACAGGGAAGAATTAGGAAGAGTAGTTACAAGGAGGGGGATGGTAACTAATATAAGACAAAACAAAAATTGCATTAATGGCTGAGTGGAAGATCAATGTGCTGTGTAAGCTTTCACTCAAATCACAATAAAAAGTAAATAAAAATATGCAACTATCTATCTAAATATCTAACTCCCTAAATAATGAAAGCAGATTCCAAGGAAGAGTATGTAATTCTCTTTCAAAATATAACAAGAAATTTCCACCTGTTCTCATTAAGTAAATCTATTTGCTCCTCTGACACATGTTGCTAAATAAACCATAAAAGCCTACTGATTCCCCCTGGAGGCCCTGGACCTGGGAGGCTGTGCTTTATAGAGACTGACAGCAAACCCTGGGCTTCAAGGTGAATAAGAGGGTAGGGAATGACGTTTATTCTTGCCATATGTGAACTTCCTCATGTGTAAAATGTGGGTAGTGATACTTGTCAAGACTGTGTGTGATGGTGTGTATGAAGACACAAGAAAGAGCAATATTGGGAAGAGAGTGTGCACCCAGTTATCAATGTCACCTTCATGCGACTTTTGCTCATGTAACACTTGTTACATGTTGGGCTGCGAACTAAAAAGTGGGCAATTCCAGTTCACCAGCCTCTCCCAGGGAGGAAAACAGGCAGTGTGCTCCTTTAACATCTACAGCCTCGGATACCCAGTGGAAGGTCTCCATGGCTCGGAGTCGAACCGAAAGCAGTGGATTTGGCTTGGATCAGCTAGCACTTCAATTTTTAAAATCCTAAATGTTACCTCTTTGTTCTCATTAAAAATTTAATTAACAACGTTATCTGCAGCAGTCAATATGGCCTGGGGTTTATAATACTGTGGGTTCTCTCTTTGATGTTCTCTGAAGGGAGGGAGGAAGAAACATTCTGTATGATGCTCCGAGGTCCTGCAAAAGGCATTATGGACAATCCGAAAGTCACACTCACACTTCACAGTGTCACGTGGGACAAGTGCCTTTTTACCCCCCCCCCCCGACAGTAATTAGAGCTAGAGGGCAGGAAAGTGGAACATGACCTCACACTGGGGGACACAAGCAATACATGTGCCGTCAAATCCTTCTTAACATGTCCATTCTCTTATTTTTGGGCATTCCTAGCCCCTAGTTCTAAGCCGCTTACTTCGGTCATATTTTCAGAAGAAATTAGCCCTTAGGGAAAGATATCATACTGGTAAAAGTCAGCAAAAGAAGACTGTCAACAAGATACTGACTCAGTGACCACTACGATGGGCACGAGCATGACAGATGATGGGACAGAGAAAGATAAGGCAGGGCTCAGATCTGTTGTTGATAAAGCTCTCTACGAGTTGTCGACTCGATAACACCTAAAAACCACCATGTCCGAGCCAGATGCTCATCCTGATAGTCGAATCGGGTCTTATCCCTGCAGGCACTGGATAGTTGTTTCATACTCAAAGAATGATCAGAACCTGTTTGCTGGGTGAGTGTGTTAGAGATCTTGAGAGAATCTACAAGAGCCCTGATGTTGCAGGGTTTAAGCACACAGCTCCTGATCCTAACGTCTGGGGTTCAAACCTAACACCTCCTCCTTGTGGGAAAAGACTGGATGACTTGCTCTATAAAGACTGTAGCATAGGAAACCCCACAGTCAGTTTTCTTTTGTCATTTAGGATCATTGTGAGTCAGAATAACAGACCCCAAGTGAGGTCATCGGGTTTCCAGAAAGGAACCAAGGAGTGGCCCAGGAACTCCTCAACAGCACCTTGTTCAGGACCTAGCAGACACTGTCCACAGGAACTGGACAAAAGGGACCTGTCTTCCAGAGGAAAAGCTACCTGGGGATCAGACTGAAGCAGATGGCTGGTAACGCCCTGGATTGTGTGCTCTCTGCAAGCTGCAGCGTCTTCTTAGATCTGAGGTTTAGCAGATGGTGTTTCTGCATTAATTTTCTAAATTACCATCTATAAGATCCTCTGTTTTCTAAAAACTAGTTGCTTTAAGGCTCTAAGATTTTAATTTACATGTTGAGGTGTGTTGTGGGCAAACCTGTCCCTCAGGTTTACAGTCCGAGAGGTGGACGTAACCAAACATGCCTAAGGAAACACCACCAGGAAGCAGAACCGGCCTGGAAGTCACCATTCCATGCCCTCCATGTGGCCGCCGGGCACTTCCCTCAGCAGTGCTTCAAAAGAGCCATTTTAGGGTCATTTCCTGCACCGAGGCTACCACAGCATTAGGTTTCAGAATAAATACAAAACCAGGAGCCAAAGTTGGAATAGTCCCATAAATCGTCCTCCACACTTTTACAGACCCTAAAAAGGCTGTCTTTCACATTCGCGTCAGCTTCCAGAGCAGCTCTGAAAGCCAGCTTCACGGGCCTCCTTCACAGCGGTTCTGTCCAAGCCAAGCTCAGCTCAGAAAAGAGGAAAAGGTGCAAATCTCCCTCACTCCCTAGTTTACTAGCAAGCCATGAAGCTGGGGAACATTTTCAGGAGAGCCAGGCCCTATATCCTGTCAGCTGAGGTCTAGACCTTCAGCCAGAATTCTGAAAAAAAGAAAGAAAAAAGGAAATAGAAAATAAAAGCAAAAGAATGAGAGAAAGAGGGGACAAAGAGGAAGAACAAAGGAGGGGGAAATGGAGAGAGAAGAGAGAGATAAAACAAGAGGGTGGACACTTGAGCCTTGTGACTGATTCTGTGACTGGTGCTAAAAGGATTTGATGGGAAAAGAAGAGACACATTGAGAGGAGAGCACTGTATTAAGAGCTTATATGAATTCTAGAAATAAAAAAAAAAAAGAGGCCTTTGATCCACTCCAAGAGGGAGACAGAAAACTTCAAAGCACAATAACAATCCCCCGCACCCTGCCCTGCTTTAAGCTCAGGGAACATTCATTATGGATCAGCTCACCTCCCCTCAGCCCACGTGTGGCTGCCACCGACACACACGTGAGGCAGACACAGGGCTTGTTGGGCCCCCAGGAGAACACAGTATGTAGAGGTGGAGATTATAAATACACGAAGCTGGCCGTTTCTGGGTGGCCTTCATTAAATGACCCATTCCAATGCAGAAGAAATCCCCATCTAAATGCCAGCTCCCCGGGTGAGCTTCAAAGGACCTGGGGTGGCATTTCGGCTCCTTGATCCTATGAGGCCTTCACAGGAGCTCTATATGAATAATAAAGCCCAGAGGGTAGGGATTTCATCTCCTCAAACTCTCACAACCTCAGAGATAAGTTTTAGGGTGAGATTGTATTGTGTATCATTGGAAACCTATGCAGCTTGGCCTTTACTGGCTCTTGAGTCAGTCTCCATTCATGGTGCTTCAGTGCTGTTGTGATGAGAGCTTGGTTATACACAGGGCTTTCACTGGCTGAATGCATAGAAGAAGACCACCAGGCTTTTCTTCCCATAACCAAGAGTGATATTTGTTCTTATTAAAGACAACAGATCTACCTATGGCAGGACCACAGTTGTAACTGAGGGTAGTTTTTCCTAGCCCACAGGGAATTGTGCTGCCAACCAAAAATCCACTCTGGTGGTTTGACTCTATCAGCTGCTCTGCAAGAGGGCGGTGGGCAATCTTCCTTGTGTCTCAGAGTCCAGGAAACTTGTTAGAGAGTAAACTACTCCGACTCCTGACGTTGAGATTAGTTGTCCCAGAAGACTGGGTAGATGTTGAGCCCCTCTCTATACCTCAAGAGGCCCTCATGGTACTAAAGTTGAACTAGTTCACTTAACAAAGATTTGGGTCCACCCAGATGTATCTTGGAAGAAAGACTTGGCTGTCTCTGAAAAATTAACCTCTGACAACCCTGTCAGACACTTGTACTGTGACATAGTTTGGGGGGAACTCTGTGGGGGGTCAGAAGGGTGAGGATAGATAGGGGTGAAACCACAGGGCTGCATAGGCTGATGGGTGGATGGAGGGTGAGCAGCAAATGGGGGGGATCTGAGTGAAACGACAGGGTAATGATGGGCAAGGTCCAATGGTGATTAATTTTATAAAACTAAGAAAAGAGGGGATAAATAATGTACACGTCATTGGAACAGATGAGGGAAATAACTGCTTAAAAGGAATATATGATTAGGTATTATCTGTATTACAACAGTCCAGAATAAGAGCTGCATAGTAAAGTGGACTGGGGGAGGGGTGATTTTTTTTTTCCAAAGAGAAAAGAACTGGAGGGGGACAGAGAGGAAAATGTGTAACAGTGAATGAATGGAATTCCAAGTTCTCTATAAACTTTCATTAAAGTCTCAATAAAAAACATATCTGTAATTAAAAAAGCATGAAAGGCAAAACTATTAAAAATCCCATAATGCATGAGAATGACTATGTGAAACACAAAGTGAATGAAGAATAGTGTGAAACACAATGTAAATAAACTTTGCAAGCAAACAAAAGAAAAAAATGAATTGACACAATGGCAATTTTAAAAAATGTTGTTCTCACTCATTAAATCGTGCCAACTATCCACACAAAAGGGCAGGAAAATGGGTCACTCTGATGGTAAAGACAAATGGCTTAAAGACTCTCCTCTCTGCAGCCTGTTGATAAATGGTACTAGACGCCTCGGTGGGGATTTGCCACCAAGCCTCTGCTTCTTGTTTTCCATAACCATCAGTTTGTGTCAGAGTCAGAGAAAAAAAGGAAAACATACAGAATGTAGATAAGAAGAAACATGATGGAGAATTCTCCTGGTTATTTAAAAAATATTGTCTCTGTTGACTTGAAGTGATTGTAGAAACAGTTCCATATGTTGTGTTTCGTTTTGGGGTTTTTTTTTCTGTTGCATCGTATAGTTTAAACATAGATCTTTAAGAGGATCCAACTTCTGTTAACAATATGGCCTACTGCGTTAGCAAAGGAATAGCTCTTCTCTTCCAGGCATGGGGTTGGGGATGTGAGTGCCCTGCTCACAATTACTCGTGGAACAATTAGGCTCTGAAATTCTCTTCTTATCATTTTCACAACACAGGCTAAATTGCGTCCCAATTTCTAGGTTCTTAGACTGGTTGGGAACAAATTTAGCCTGAGAAATTCCTGATCTTAGCAACTGTGTCTCCCAGATATTTTATATCAGACAATATTTTTATTTTATTCTGCTTTGTTGAGGTTAATACCAATGCTATTTCACATTCTTTTTTTTAAAATCCTATTTTGCTAGTGGCCTCTCCCTGTTCAGACTAAAGAAGTGGGAGGCAGGCAGGGGAAGTTAAAATACCTAGTGAGAACTGGTTTCAGAGGAGTAATGGGTCATGGGGATCTCAGCCTCCATGGTGACCCTAAAATTAGGAAGAGTTAGATGGTTCTATATAGGAGTGAATGAAAAATGTGGAACAAACCTCAAAACCGTAAAAATGGCCTGGCTTAGTGCCTTAATACAGATTAGCATTTTAGTTACTCTTTGAATCTGAAATAAAATTCAGCCCTGTGGCTCAGCTGGAAGTCAAACAGGCCTTGAAGAGAAACAGAAACATCAGAGAAGCACTCTTTATTTATTATTCTAATAATCAGTCATATAAGACCAAAAGAACGGTATTTACCTAGAGATAAAGTTCATAAATCAGAAGGGACAAGACAGAAGGATTAGTAAAGTAAAAAAGAAAATAAGGCAGGAAGAGGAGGAACAAGAAAGCATCATTTTAAAGTGTACAAACTTATTTATGTAATTAAAAAGGTTAACAATACTGACAAGAGTAGGACTTCGTTGGATTCCCCAACTCAGCCCTATACCCAACCCTACCAGAATGGTTTCTAACTGTTCAGATACAGTTCTGTACCATGCACACATCAACACATCATATAGTCAACAACTTGTTTTTCTTCCTGTTGTTAAGTGTCGTTGAGTCGTTTGCAACTCATAGCAACCCTATGTACAAGAGCCCTAAACGCTGCTCTATCCTGTGCCAACCTCACTGTCTCTGACACACTCATTCCCACCACCCCAATCACAGAATTGATCCATCTCATTGACAGTCTTCCTCTCCTGTAGGAAGCCATTCTGAGGTCTTAGCTCTGCCACAGACAACACTTCTGACACACAGCTGCCACCCCACTCATCTCTGGGAATACCTGTAATTCAATACCTTGGGGCATGCCCCTCCCTCTCTATTGTAAACTGATAGCCTAGGGCTGGGTTCCCTGGCAGCCTGGCCTACACAGCTGCCTTTTTATTGCAGAGTTCCTCAAATAAATTCTGAGGCTTGATCAGAAAATTTTGTCTTGCCCCCACTCTGTTGCATCTCTTGCCCCTCACATTCGCACTCTTTCTCTCCAGAGAACACCTGGAACCTGCAGGTCAGATTCACTCTCCTGCTCTGTCCCTCCACTCTGCCAAACATGATGTCCCTCTCCAAGGATCAGTCCCTCCTTGCAACATGCCCAAAGTATGTCAGATGAGGCCCCAGAATCCTTGACTCCAAGGAGCACTCTGGCTTCACCCTCTGCAGGACAAACCTCTTTCTTCTCCTAGCAGTCCATGGTATATTCAACACTCTTCTCCAGCACCACAGCTCAAAGGCATCAATTCTGTTTTCATCACCCCTAGTCATTTTCCAATTCTCTGATGCACAGCAAGTAATTATGAAGACTATAGCCCAGATCAAGTGCACCTTAATCCCTAGCCTGATATCGTTGCTCTTCAGTACTATTGAGAAGTCCCTGACAGCTGAATTTCCCAATGCAATTCATCTTTTGATTTCCTGGCTGCTGGTACAAAGAGTGTTGACTGTGGAGCCAAGCAAACTAAAACTGTTAACTATCTCAATCTCTTCACCATCCATACTGAAATGGTCAATTGGCTTAGTGGTAAGAATCTTTGTTTTCTTGATGCTGAGCTTCAATCTGTATTGAAAACTGCAGTTCTTGACTTTCTGCACTAAGTGCTCTAGGTCCTCTTCAATTTCAGCAAGCAGGGTTGTGTCATCTGCATAACGCAGGTTGTTGACGATTCTTCCACCAATCCTGATGCCACTTTCCTCCTCGTACAGCCCAGCATCTTGGGTGATCTGTCCTGCATACAGATTGAAAAGGTATGGAGACAGAATACATCCCTGATGGATCGTTTTCTTGATGTTGAACCAAGTGGTGTCTCCTTGCTCTGTTCTGATGACTGCCTCTCAGTCCAAGTATAGGTTTCACATTAGCACAATCAAATATTCTGGGATTTCCATTCTTTTCAGAGTCAGATTTGTTTCTTCCTAGTGTTACTAAATATATGGAACCATAACACAGAATGACTAACTTACGATTTTTTATTTAACCTCTTTTCCTGCTTACAAATGCAAACTTTTGGCTGTTCATTTGCTGAGGAATTTGGTTCTCTTTCCACATTTAGTAACCAAATATACCTTCAGTAGTAGAGCACACACAAGACTTGAATTTTAGTTCCTATCTGCTACAGGGTTCATGTAGTCTTGGGCACTGTCTTCCTCGAGATACTGTTTTCCAGTTTCCAGGGACAGTGAGTGCATGCATGCAGTGGTCCAGGTTGTGTGTACTAGGACTGCTCCACAGGACTTTTCAAGATTTCAGACTCCTTAGAAGTAGATTCCCAAGCCTGTCTTTGAAGCACCTCTGGGGTTTATATGAATAACCTTTCAGCTCGCTAGCATTCAGGCCCTTAAGCATTTGTACTAGGGTTGTGGTACTAGGGATATT